>NC_137006.1:41704240-41731740 GCF_032717465.1 Coenobita brevimanus | reverse complement strand
GTACCTGTGTGGCTGTACCTCTTTACCTGTGTGGTGTATAGTGATGGTAGTGTTTATAGTGACTGATGATGGTAACTGCGACTGATGTGATGGTTGTGTGGTAGTGTTTGTGGTAGCGATGGTGATGGTTATGGTGGTGATAATGGTAGTGATGGTGGAGGGACAGTGGTAATGGTGATAGGCATGGTGATAATAATGGTAGTAATGGTGTTGTAATAGTGGAAACGGTGATAGGTATGATGGTGATAAGGGTAGTGATGGTGACATGACTAATAATAGTGATAGGTATGGTGGTGATAGTGGTAGTGATGGTGGTGTAGTGTTTGTGGTAGCGATGGTGATAGATGTGGTGGTGATAATGGCAGTGATAGTGGTGGGACAGTGATAATGGTGCTAGATATGGTGATAGTGATGGCAGTGACACAGTGATGATAGCGATAAATGCAAATAGTATTCATTATAATTTTTGGTCATGCTCAGATTATCCATTACATTTTTTTTTGTTTTTATTCATTATTTTTATTCATCTTCGTTTAAATTTAACCACCTGATGGTTGGGGTAACTCTAGTACTCCTTTACCGCTAATGCCAGACGATTTTATTCAGCTGAGAGTAAGCTTGAGAGAGTTTAAAGTGGACAGTGTAGTTCTCTCTCTCTCTCTCTCTCTCTCTCTCTCTCTCTCTCTCCCTGACACTGATCACTTGTTTATGAGTGTTAGCAGGTAGTCCTCAAGCGATACTTTGCATGTCAGCCTTGAAGTTAGCTGGTTCTTGAGCGTGTCAGCAGAACTCGAGGGTGAGGTGTGGAGAGCTGACAGACCCCCCTCCCCCCCTCCAACCCCTGCCTAACATCCCCCCCATCTATCATGCCTAACACTACCCTTATCTACTCTGCCTAACACCTCCTCTCTAAATTGCCTAACGCCCTCTCTCTGTGTTTCCTGACACCCCTTTCTTTCTCTATTGTCCTTCATCCTGCCTCACCCCTCTCCTCTCTCCATTCTGCCTCACCCCTCTCCTCTTTCCATTCTGCCTCACCCCTCTCCTCTCTCTATCCTGCCTCACCCCTCTCCTCTCTCCATTCTGTCTCACCCCTCTCCTCACTCCATTCTGCCTCACCCCTCTCCTCTCTCCATCCTGCCTCACCCCTCTCCTCTCTCCATCCTGCCTCACCCCTGTTCTCTCTCCATCCTGCCTCACCCCTCTCCTCTCTCCATCCTGCCTCACCCCTCTTCTCTCTCTCTCCATCCTGCCTCACCTCCTCCTCCTCCACCAACCTCAACATTCATCATCTTTCATTCTGCATCACCTGCCTCCCTTACCCTGCCTCACCTCCACCCTCCACCCTGCCTCCCCTCCACTCTCCACCCCTCCTCACTCCCTACCTGCACCCTGCCTACCTCACCTCCACACCTTCCCCCTCCACTCGGCCTTACCATCCACTAGCTTCCAGTCTTCCACCCTACCTCACCCCACCTCAATCTGCCTCACCCTGCCTCACCCCACCTTCACCCTACCCTCACTCTGCCTCACCCCACCCTCACCCTGCCTCACAACTCACCACACTCCCCCTTATTCCCTTCCACTTTGCCTTCCTTGCCTCCCTCCATCCTGCCTCACCAACCCACAACTTGCCCAACCACTCCACATCCTGCCTAATCACTCCACACCGTCCCTCACCACCCACACCCTTCCTAGCCATTCCACATCCTGAGTGGTGAGTGGTGTGGATGACAAGTGGTGTGGAGAATGGGTGGAATGGTGTGGCGTGCATGGGCAGTGTGGGTTGGGAAGTGGGTGGTTTTATGTGGATAGTGTGTGGATAAGTGATGTGGAGAATAGGGGGTGGGCTATGGGTGATTTTTAGTGGAGAGTGGATGGTAGATTATGTGGATGGTGTGAAGACTGGGTGGTGTGGTGTGGTGTGGATGTTGTGGTATGGGGAATGGGTGGTGTGGTGTGGACGGTGAGCAGGGTGGATGCTGCGAAGTGTGGTGTGGTGTAGAGTGTGGTGTGGAGGGTGGGCGATGTGTGTAAGGTGGAGGATGGTGTGGTGTGGAATCAGATATTGCGAGGTGTGTTGTGGTATGGAGTCAAGGTGGAATGTGGTATGGAGCGAGAGTAATATGGTGTGGTGGATGGTGCGGAGAGCGTGTAGTGTGGATCAAAGACGATGAAGAGGGTAGTGTGGAGTGACGCAAGTGTGGACTGTGGTATGATGCGAGAGTAATGTGGAGGGTGAGTGATGTGGAGAATGTGTAGTGCGAAGGGTGATGTGGAATGTGGAGCAGGTCAGGTGTGGAGTGAGGGGGTGTGGAGCGAGGGGGTGTGGAGCGAGTGTGGAGTGCAGCTAGGGTGGCGTGGAGTCAGGTGGTGTGGAGCGAGAGTGGTGAGAAATCGGGTGTGTGGAGCGAAAGTGGTGTGGAATAAGGTTGCGTGGAGCGAGCGTGATGTGGAGCGAGGGTGGCGTGGAGTCAGGTGGTGTGGAGTCAGATGGTGTGGAGTCAGGTGGTGTGGAGTCAGGTGGTGTGGAGTCAGGTGGTGTGGAGTCAGGTGGTGTGGAGTCAGGTGGAGTGTGAAGTCAGGTGGTGTGGAGTCAGCTGGTGTGGAGGGAGGGTGGTATGGAGTCAGGTGGTGTGGAGTCAGGTGGTGTGGAGTCAGGTGGTGTGGAGGAAGGCTGGTGTGGACTCAGGTGGTTCAGCTCCAAGTCCTCTCACCGGCTCCTCCACCTGAATTGGCGAGACCACTTCAAGGACCAGACCTCTTCAATATCCTGACCACCTAAATGACCAGACCACTTCCAGGACCCCACAGACCTATTCACTCACTCTCGCTCACTCTCTCACTCACTCACCTGCATTCACTCTCTCACTCACACCTGACTACGTGAAAGATCTGGCCTTTTCTCTGAGCCCACATACATGTTCGCTCACTCACACTCTCTCACTGACTCTCTTATTCACACGCATATTCACTCACATCCACACTCATTCACTCTCATTCACACCCTCACTCATGTTCACTCTGTCACCCACTCACTCACCATCTCACCTTCACTCACTCATTCACCGACACTGGCTCTCAACAGCTTTTAGTCCAAGGAGTTATATAAAGTTGTTTCTCATTCTCGCGATCCTTCTCTTGAGTGATATCTTTCTTAGTCTGTCTGTCTATCTATCACCAGAAGCCTTGATCCCGTAAGTAGTGGCCACAAACAAATCGCCTCCATGTCGCCCTGTCCCCCGCCATTTCGCTGCTCTCCCTCCAGCTCACAACCTAATCTCTCTCATATACCTCTCCACTCCATCCCTCCATCTCGTCCTCGGCCTCCCACTCCCTCTCCCCTCCCTCTACCTTGGCCTAAAGCCGCCACCTCTTCATCTTCTGTAGTTGAGTTTTTATAATAGAGAAACACTAGAATATAATTACAAGTCACGAAGAAGTGCTGTGGATGTGAGGTAGGGACGTGACACTTTTAAAAATGATATATTAATACTATAATTTGATGCAAGTCACGAAGAAGTGCTTTGGAAATGACGTAGGCTGTGACTTTTTCTTTTTTTTTATAATAGATTAACATTACAATATGATGCAAGTCACGAAGAAGTGTTTTATAAATGACGCAGGACCGTGACGGACTCTCTCTCTCTCTCTCTCTTTTACTTGAGTGAGGTGAAACAGGCTGCAGAAGGACGAAAATCTGGGCCAAGTGAGAGTGAAAATCCTATAACACTTCCAGTTTCATAAAGCGATGCCGAAGTTGAACTGAATCGTTTGTAGAGACCAATAATAAACTGATAAAAACGACCTGGTTGTAAGAAAATCAGCCCGTCAGTGGTCGAGACAACTCCTGTACCTTTCCAGTTTACACCAGATGATTATTTTCAGCTGAGAGTGGGTCATAGGAGCCTGAGGGGGATAAGGTGGGGTACAAGGTGAGAGGTAGTTGGCTGAAAACGTGAACCCAGTGGACTGCAGGCTGAAGTTATCCTCTCCCTGCATTCCATCATCCTTCTTTCGCGGGTAAAGAGGGAGTTGTGGGACGTTTGTATAACCGGATTGTGGGGTCACCTGTACTCATTTCACTCTAACTTGGCCTAAACCTGCCATATTTCTGTCCTGAATACTGAGCTAAACAATAGATTAACTCTGTAATATGATGCTAGTCACAAAGAAGTGCTATGGAAAGGATGCTGAGCCACAATATTGTCTTTTTCTGTCACTGAAGTAAGCGAAATAAGCTGCAATAGGACGAAAATCTGGCCCAAGTTGAGGTGACAGAACTGTAGTCAATTCGGTGCCACCACGTGAAGGCGCCCCTCTCCAGCAAGAAGAGCGGTTGTGTACGTTCTCGAGGTACCTCACGGTGTACAGGAAGATCAATTGCATGAGGGTACTTTGGTGAGAGTACGTTGATGTGAGTACAGTGATGAGGGTACTGTGATGTTGAGAGGGTGTGTTGGCACGTGGCACCTCTTGACACTGGTCACTTTACTACAAAATGTCCTTCAGAGAGAGAGAGAGAGAGAGAGAGAGAGAGAGAGAGATACAGGCAGACACAGACAAGCAGGCACAGACACAGAAAGAAAGACACTGAAGAAGAACAGCAGAATAGGTGAGGGCCGTGTTATTGAGCCTGAGATCGTGAAGGGAAAAGAAACAACTCGATCTCTGGCAGCATTACAATTCTCCAAGCTTATACTCTTTTTACTCTGACTTTTGCAGCTTATTTGACGTAGCTCAGTACCATAAGACAATACTATGGCTCTACGTCCTTTCTGTAGCACTTCTTTGTGACTAGTAGCATATTCTGGTGTTCGTCTATTGCTACAACCCAGCATTCAAGGTGGAGAGATGACAGTTTTAGGCCAAGTTAGAGTGAGAGAAGTACAGTTAGAGAAATGCGAACTTGTCTTGTTCTTGCTAGACTATTACAAAGAAATACGTCACTGTGCTCCAACCATTAATTCTTCAGCACCCATTTTTCACAGGGTGTATTCACATGGCCCCTCCCCACCCCCACCCTATTTCCAGCTCCTCCCGCCCATTTCTTTGTCCCCTGCACCCATTTATTTCTTTTCCCACCCACGCGTTAACTCCTGCAGGATATTTTGCGGTAAACTTTCACTACACTCATACCACCGTTCCTACACCAAGCTCTCTTCACTGGGTATGCTTCCCTGCCTCACTCCCACCGCGCACCAAATTTCCAGCGCATTCCACGCATTCTTTTGCTTACTACGCCTATTATTATTATTATTATTATTATTATTTTTAACCCCTTCCCTCCCCCATGCATGATTCTTGGCTCATCACAGGCCAGGCGACAGACAGACACTCTTGTTTATATATAGGGTCGTATATATTTTCAAACTCATGACTAAGACGAACGTTTCATATACTGTGTCTCTAAAACTCATGGTATAACGGAAAGGATTTTTGCCATTACCTCTGCTAATTACGTTGAATTAAACAGTAATTTCCCATCCTCACAGGTGTTTTCAAATTGACCCTCATTAAATGGAGGCTTGCATACACCTTCCTACTCTCACCTTTAATGAAACAGCCGTGAATATTTGAATCAAGGCTTATTCCTTACATGAACAATAGTGCTTGCCTGGAAAAAGAATTGTGGGACCAACTAACAGTCTTTCCGTCACAAAATGTTTGCAAATACCATTATCTTTGTTTCCATACCGTTACTGAACCCGCAATTCAGACCAAAGAGTCGAAAAAATGAATTCGCCTATTTTTGCGTGTCGCGCTTCCGAAATTTCTCACCGTCGCGTCGCAAGTGATCGCGAAAATTTTTTGTTTGGTAAATTTCCCACACTCTCTGGACTTACCCCGACCTAATGCAGAAAGAATTAGGACGATATCTATAAAGAAACGAACAAACAACACACACACACACACACACACACACACACACACACACACACACACACACACACACACACACACCTTGACTTTATTATTTAGATTTTTGGTTCGGAGGTTCAAGAGGCTTAAGAGGCAAAGTTGATTTAGTATTTGCTATTCACCGCTGAGTCTGGCATCTCATACTGTTGCAGACTCCCAAACACCTTTTCCTAAGCGGTTTATTTTTCTTATTACGCCTTGCTGTGCTCTTCTGTGTTACATTAATCGTTCTGATATCACCATACTCAGCATAAATAGCGTACAAAACGATATTACCCAGCCGCATAAAAAAATAAACCGGTAAGGGAGAGGTGTTAGGGAGCTTCCTTATACACCAAGAATTCCAGCCTTCGAGTTATCACGTCTGTCTATCTATCTATC
Source organism: Coenobita brevimanus (assembly GCF_032717465.1). NCBI lineage: Eukaryota > Metazoa > Arthropoda > Malacostraca > Decapoda > Coenobitidae > Coenobita > Coenobita brevimanus. The sequence goes on along the minus strand of NC_137006.1, from coordinate 41,725,437 downwards.
TATTGCCAGACGCCATAATCCCATACGGGGTGGCCACAAACAAATCGCCTCCACCTAGCCCTGACCCCGCCTTTTCACTGCCCTGCTCCCAACTCACATCCCTCTCTTTCATATACCCCTCCACCCCATCCCTCCATCTCATCCTTCGGTATCTCCCTCCCTCTCTCCCTCTACGTCTCACTCACATACACTCTCCAAGTTAGTCTCTCACTCTCCATCCTCTCCACATGGCCAAACCACCTCAGTGTATTTCTCCTAACGCTTTCTACCACATTCACATCCACACCACAACGCTCCATCACCTCCTCATTTGTCTGTACGTCCCTGTAACTCCACATGCTCCTCTCATTTGTCAGATCCGCAGACACAGAAAAATCTATCTATCTGTCTATTGCCAGACGCCATAATCCCGTAAGGGGTGGCCATTTGACTTTGAGTTATTTGTTTTACGGGAAGGGGCACTAACCCTTCACCAGCCCACTTGTTGACACATAGGGAGCACGTATAGTTTGGTTATATGGTTACCACCCAGCGTTGTAAATGGTTTCTTGGCTTACAGGAAACCATTTGGCTTGTCACTCAATGTAAAGCCACCTGTAAAGGAAGGAAAATCAATAAGAAGTGACAGGAAAGATGGGAGAAATAGGAAGAGAGGAGGGCAGGCACAGAAAAAGAATGATAAAGGCTAAGGAAGAAGTAGGCAGCACTACATCAAGTGAGTGGACGATGGTCGCCACCACAGAAAAATGAAGATAATTATATTTGACTCTGCTAAGCTGTACAGGCAGAAGAAACCACGATATTGTTTTTATTTTGCCATGTTTAAAATTGGTTCACAGGTAAAGACAGCGTTGAACTTAATATGAACGTCCAATCCACTGGCATTAGAGTTGAGGGAAATAAGTTGAACAGTCACGAACCCCGGGTGGAAACTGTGGTTGGAAAATGACTCTGATGACACCCCTGGATCAATGCACAGGCGGAGGGCGAAGTTGTTGATAAATAGAAAAGAAGATGGTGATAAGGTGCGCGTAGGGAAATGGGGATAATTACGATCGAAGGAGGTACTTGGTAATTATATAGGTAAGGTGGTGGTGATAATTATGGTGTGAATACGATGGTGATAATTATGGTGTGAATAAGGAGAGATGGAGGGATGGGGTGGAGAGGTATATGAGAGAGGGGGGTGTGAGTTGGGAGCAGGGCAGTGAAATGGCGGGGGACAGGGCGAAGTGGAGGCGATTTGTTTGTAGCCACCCCGAACGGGACTGAGGCGTCTGACAATAGATAGATAGATAATTATGGTGTAAGTAAGGAGATGGTGATTTTTATGAATAAGGAGGTGATGAAAATTATATGAGTAAGAAGATGGTGATTTTGATGAGAGGAGTTCACGATATCAGTACACATTAAATCTTTTCCCCTTTGTGAGATCTACTGAGCTGAATAACATGCGTGGCGTTTAGGGGGTACTAAATGAAAATGCCGTTCCCTGACTGACGGCGGTAGTGATGTATGTTTGTAAGGACAGTGAAATAGTATAAATAATGACACCAACACTGAAGGCAATGACTAAACTGGATGTATTAGAGAATGATGTTTGTGTAATAACAGTAGTAGCAGTAACAGTAGCAGCAGTAGTAGTAGTAGTAGTAGTAGTAGTAGTAGTAGTAGTAGTAGTAGTAGTAGTAGTAGTAGTAGTAGTAGTAGTAGCATAAAAGAAGAAAACACAGAGACGGAGTGAGTGGTGAGGTTGGCGGAGAGTCAGATGGGTAAAGTTTGTGAATTAATCGACTGGGATGAAACAGCCTTACATCCAAAGAGGTCAGAGTGGAGAAAGTTGGGAGACGTCTATCCCTTGTAGAGGATGGATTATAGGTGAGATAGGTGATGATGATGATGATGTGGAGGAGGAGGAGGAAGAGGAGGGGAAGGAGGGCGAGGAGGAGGAAGAGGAGAAGGGGGACGACGAGGAGGAGGAAAAGTTGGAGGTAAAAGAATAGGAGGAGGAGGAGGAGAGGAAGAAGAGAAGAAGAAGGGGGCGGAGGAGAAGGAGGACGATGGTGATGATGAAAAGAACGGATTTTAGATGATGATGATGATGAGGAGGAGGAGGAGGAGGAGGAGGAGGCTGAGGAAGAGGCGTGAATTCACTTTATGTGTAGGTAAATTATTGGATTTCGAACGCGGATCCCCTCATCTGCTTCCAAAATCGAATGCACTTAATTTCTTCAATAGAATGCCGTCTTCTTAACATTAAAATTCCTGTGACTTCCTAACATTATAATTCAGCTTAATAAAACCGTCTGGGAGTGACAAGAAAATAATCAGGAACTACGTACGTCGGGATAGAGAAACCGTCTATCCCAAAGCTGACTAAAATCGTCTGGAGATTGGCCAGGATACATGAACAAGCCCATCCTCGCAGTGCATTGCTTAATCATGTGCGTGGATGGTTAACTTGGGTAAATGTATGCTAAGGGAGATTCATGACGAAGGCCCCTTAGGAGAAACAGGAGATAGGAGTAATGTAACAAGGATATCATCTCATTATATCGTATCTTGACTGTCTCTCCGGCTCCTACCTTACCCTATGCTCGTGTGGGGAGGAGGTGTGGATGGTGATGATGATGATGGTGATGGTGGTGGTGGTGATGATATGATGGTAATGGTGGAGGTGATGATGATGATGATGGTGATGGTGGTGGTGGTGATGATGATGATGGTGGTGCTGTTGGTGGTGGTGATGATGATGATGATGGTGGTGACGATGGTGATGATGATGATGATAAAGATGGTGGTTGTGGTGATGGTAGCAGTGATGATGATGATGATAACGATGATGATGATGATGATGATGGCGATGGTGGTGATAACGATGGTAGTAGTGTTGATGATGATGATAATAATGATGACTACCACAGTGGAGATAATGTGAGGCGAGAGAGAATATGGATTTCTATTTCTTATTTGTATTTTTTGCTTACCTCTTCAAAAATATACAGGGTGGTTCATAAATAACTCTCCCCTTCCACTCCGCCGGGTGAATTTCTCGTGTGTTGCGGGGACGGCTCTGACAGCGTTATCCTTGTCTTATCCTGCGTCATTTACTCATTTCCTACTCCCACTGCCGCGCCCACGCCCACACCAGCAGACTGTGCCCTTCCCGTAACACGCAAGATACTGCCAGGTGTGTCTAACTGAGTGCTGTTTTCGGTCTCAAATTTGGTCTCAGTTAATCTTGGTCTCAGTTAGGTTTGGTCTCAGTTAGGGTTGGGCTCAGTTAGGTTTGGTCTCAGTTAATCTCGGTCTCAGTTAGGTTTGGTCTCAGTTAATCTTGGTCTCAGTTAGGTTTGGTCTCAGTTAATCCCGGTCTCAGTTAAGCTCGGTCTCAGATTTGGTCACGGTTAGTATCGGTCTCAGTAAAGTTTAGTCACAGTGGCCAAGGAGGGAAGAAAACTCTTAAAGTGTGTGTGTGTGTGTGTGTGTGTGTGTGTGTGTGTGTGTGTGTGTGTGTGTGAGAGAGAGAGAGTACAAAATGGACAGGTGTGTGGAGAGGAATGGGTGATATAGGCAGTGATGATGGTACTTAATTTACAGTCGATGTCCAAGGGTAGTCAGACTGAAGGATAAATTTGACTAGTAACCAAGGAGACTCATTCCTACCCAATAAGTAAAGCCCCTCGAAGTTCCTGCAACTACGACTTAGTATTAAAGTTAAAAATTTTGACTCAGTTCCATCAGATTAAAAGAAAATACCGTAAAGCCATGAACTGGATTAATACACACTGATATGGGCGTTAATTCCAAGCTTAACCAGTATGGGAGAAGAAGAGAGACACCCATTGCTTTCATATACCTTGCCATCGCGACGCAGGTAAAAAAAAAAAGTATATGTAGTAAAGAGGTTAATGGATGACAAAATATCCGATTACTAAGATAGGATGTACAGTATAGTGGAGTAGTCAGTGCTGTTCATCCTGGACTTCAGAATGTAAAGCCCTGGGATAGTCTCGATATTTTTGCTTTAATTGCACAAGTGGTTAGAGATGTGGTCTGCTGTCTTAAAGGACGTGCGTTCGATTTCAAGCTCCAGCAAGGAACAGGGCGATATTTCAGATTTTTAAAAACAGACTTTATTGATCTTCCACAAGACTCACCAACCTGTCACAAAAGCATCTCCACTAAAACCATCACACCAGTCCTGGATGAGACAGTGGCATGGATTCAGTATGGACGGTGGGTAGTGGCGCCGCGGTGGTGACAGGGGAAGGAGTGTGGCACGTAGAAAAACAGTTGGGCCTCAGGGAACGGGCCACTAAGTCTATACCCAGAGTCGGACACAAAGAAAAACAGGAGTAGAATTGCTCTGGAACCCGCATTATGTCTCCAAAGGCCTTCTTTTAATAAATCCGCCAGAAGTAAAAGAAGAAGAACGCTGACCACTCTTTGACCTGCAGGATATCGCCGCAGGTAAAAATACTTGATTCATATGACACAGTATACCTCATTAGACTCATAGGGTTGGCAGTGGGGCGGTGTGTCTGCCGTAATATTCATGATGCTTGTACTCGGTAAACATAATAACTTGCAGCTTAGTCACCAGCACTGCAGTACGTCACGGGTCTTGAATACACACACACACACACACACACACACACACACACACACACACACACCGTTTCCAAGTTAATTTTGACCTATGAAAAAAGCAGATCAAGGTGTTTTTAATCTCGAGTTAAGGGTAAAGTGACAGAAAGACAAAAATTTAGGCACAGTCTCGGAAAACAATCTCTCTTCTTTTTCTTTTCTTTTTTTTTTAAATTAATATTTGGTCGAATAAATATTAAACTCGTACATAATATTTTGAAAAGTTTGTTGGGTTTCAGGGATTGTATATAAGGGTTTCTAAAGGCATCGCTCACCGTCTCGTTATGTATCGTTTTGAAATGAAGCAGTGTTTGTGTTCGGAACTGTACCGCGGGAAGATTCGAACACAGGGGGATGAGCTCCGTAAATATCTACCTATCTGTCTATCTGTTTATCTGTGTGTGTGTGTGTGTGTGTGTGTGTGTGTGTGTGTGTGTGTGTGTGTGTGTGTGTGTAATAATAACAAAATCGACAACCATCAGAGACATCAACATCATAACCAATATCAACAAATCTGAACTTCAGTATACGTATCGTCACCACCACCACCACCACCACCACCAAAAACAACAACAGTAAAAGCAACAGCAGCAGCAGCAGCAAAAGCAAAAAAAAAAAAAAAAGAAAAAAAAAAGAAAAAGAAAAAAGCATTCGGGAGCCGAATGCTAATCGCCCTCCACAATATGCTGTTGGCCAAGTCCAAGATTTTGGCCATATCTTGATACCCTGAAGGAGCCGTTCATGAGATATAATGGGAACACACACACACACACACACACACACACACACACACACACACACACACACAGAGGCGGGCAAAAACACAAAAAACAACTAAAAAACATCATCGATAAGGGAGACTTAAAGAGAGAGAGAGAGAGAGAGAGAGAGAGAGAGAGAGAGAGAGAGAGAGAGAGAGAGAGAGTGGATTTGGTCCACGGAACTTATTTTGTCCTAACGATCCAAAGACGTGATAACGCTCAGGTGGAACAGGACAGCCGGAAGACAGGTGGAAGGGTGGAGTGGTTCGGTGCGTGCTGGAGGGTGGGGTGGAGGAGGTGGAAAAATATATATATGAACCCTCCGTGCCTGATAATATTGGGTTAAGATGCTTTGGAAGGCACGGTGGTGGGAAGAAGGGACGTTCTTGAGGAGGGACAGTCGCGTGGAGGTCCCTTTTCTCGAGGCTGCCGCTCAGAGGAAGAGGCGTCAGGCTATAAGTTGATCGATGTTTGGGTGGGGAAAAGACCACAAAGGGGTACAAAGGAAAGCAAACAGCAACAAATATATATATATATATTTTTTTGCTGTTACAGAGAAGACCATGAATATGATATCTATTCCTCTGAGCTGAGGATAAGGATAGCAGTGTAAAAAGCCTCCCCTTGCCTACCAAACCCTTCAGCTGAAACCGGTAGGAAAAAGTCAGAAGGACCACCATATAGTGTAGAAAAAGTGCCGTGGAAATTTGATAGGAAAGATTGACAAGAAAAAGCTATAATCTGACTTACTGTGTAATGGAAAATTAAAGTGATCGAAAAAATTTAAAGTCAAATTACGCTATCTTCATGACAACAAATTTCCGCAAATTGATCATAAAGTTATTCATCTGTGTCCATTGACTGTGCTGAAGGACGATAGACGAGACATTATTTTGTACGATTTAATACTCAGCTGAACGTGAGTAGCATCTATGTTGGTAGTACTGGGGTTGGGTAGCACAAGGGGGTGGAGACTAGTTTTCACATACAGTAAAACACCGCCACCAGCTGGGTGTGGTCACTCACAGCTGAAAATACTGTACCCTGTTAATGAGTATTCCGCTAAAAAGTCACGGTCAGATGTGTTAATCCAGGACTCTGTGATGCCGACAGTGTCATAATTTTCTAGGTAGATAAAAGATTCTAAATCCTCAAACTTGTTCCACAGACTACGTGTGTTAACATAGTAGACTCTAATTCTGTCCCAAACAGTGGATGAACTGACTTTATGGGTATTTACGTTGAGGTTACTGCTCCCGGACGCTCCGCTTTTTTTTTATTTGAAGAGGGCAACATTATCATGTAAAAGTCTACCTAGCCGTGCCTCTCTTACTGAGTTCAAATGGAGACCATCTTTCTGGAAAAGTGTATGTTGCTCATTGAACTGGTCCCACAGATTGACAAAGTCGACTCCTTCTTGCGTGCAGTGAGATTTGAGACGGTTATTTGTGCTGAAGGTCTTTTAATAAATACTATTCTCTGCCTCGATCCTTGGGAGTATACCAGATACTATCACATTAGTGGACTTAGTTTTATATCTCCTGATCATCTCATGATACTTTGCTAGCAATTCCTTTAATCTATTGCTCTTCAGTAGTTTGTACAAACATGAATCACGTATAGAGTTTTATCATTTGCATCTTTTGTGACCTCATCGCAGGCTTCTGTAATACCACATAGTCCACCTCCTGGAAAACAGTACCTCTTTCTGCTGCTGGGGGTGCGTCCACAAAATTCCTCCAGCTGACCGCTTACAATGGAGTCCCCAGTAAGCCTTGTGTCTTCAGCAAGGATCTGGTAGCGATTGTACGTAGTTATGGGGAAGCGCTTTCTCATACCTTTTACTGGTGTTGCGCTGTTTCTTACTGTAGTAGAGGGGACATCGCCTGGCGAGGGAAGTACGGAATCACTGGGTGAGGAAGATGCTCTATCATTTGTAACTGCCTGATGGGCGGGGGCTGGTACAGGCTCGATTTGTACGTGTCTTCCCTCTTGGGTGTTGTCACCGATTCCTGCTTTGGCTGCTACGAACCCTTACAGTGTCTCAAACTGAGGAGGAGGAGGAGGAGGAGGAGGAGGAGGAAAAGGAGGAGGAGGAGGAGGAGGAGGAAAAGGAGGAGGAGGAGGAGGAGAAGGAGGAGGGGGAGGAGGAGGAAAAGAACAAGAAGATCGAGACAGACACCGAGATGCAAGGAGGAAGGAACGAAGAGTAGCGAAGGAAACAATTTGTCGGAGGGAGAGACAGAGTTAAATTACGTTTCAAGTTTCCCCTGACGTTTCCCATTTCATATTCATGCATTTTTGTTTCATATTCATTGCTCATTTCCTTCCCTTCCCCGCAACCAGGCATCACACGGCGGGGGATGATTCGTGCTGCATTTCCCTTGCTAACTTCATTTTTTGGCGGGTTGAACAAGTCAGGTGGTATTGCTTGAGGATGGGGTTGCGTGCGTGCGTGCTGGGATTTTGGTATATGTTGAGTGTGTGTGTGTGTGTGAGTGTTTTCTGTGAATGTGTGCGTGTGTGTACTATATGCAAAGACCTGAATGACATTACCTGTACTAGAGAGGGGAGCAGTAAGAGTTCCCAGGATCTGCACACACACACACACACACACACACACACACACACACACACACACACACACACACACACACACACACACACACACACACACACACTTGGCTGGTAGTGAGGGGGGGCGAAGGAGGAGAGTAATTGTTCCCATTTTAACACGCAGTGGGGGGCAGATGTGTAGGGGGACGGGGAAGGTGTGTGGGGGACGGGACAGGTGTGTTAGGGAGGGGGATTTAGGTGTGGGAAGGGGGGAGGCAGGTGTGGGAAGGGGCAGGGGTATGGGGGCGAGGAGAGGCAGGTGAGTGGAGGAAAGGAAAGTCAGGTGTATGGGGTAGAGGATAAAAACAGACAGAATAAATGATAGATGGACGAACAGGTGAAAAGACAGACAGGCTAAGCAGATATAAACAGGAAATAAAACACAGAGAAAAATTAACCTACAGACAGAGAGAAGACAGACACAGCTAGGAATTCGCACACACAGACAGCAGATAGACATAGAAATACACACACAGATAGACAGACAGTAAGATAGTCAGGTGAGTGTACAGGCAGACGGACATACAAACGAGCTGAGAGAAACACACATTCAGTGGCCAAGGCAATATCCGCGACTCTTCTCTTCCCCCTCCCCCTGTCTGTCAACCTGCACCCCCTCTTCTCAACCCCTCCCTTCCCCTTCCCCCTGGCAATCACTCTTCTCCCATTTGTCTCTACACTTCCACTCACTTACCACCCCTATCCCTTCCCCTCCCCTCCTTTCCCCTTCCTTACCGCCTCTTACCCCACCTCTTCTCCTTTCCCCTTTTTCCCTGTCCTTTCCTTTCCCTTTCTCTTTTCTCTTCCCTGTCCTTCTCTTTCCCTCTTCCCTGCCCTTCTCTTTCCCTCCCTTCTGCTTCTTTGTCCTCCTTATTTTAGATACCATAGTCGCAGTCTGCTCTATAACATATCGCCTGGGAAGAGATAGTGGATCTGCTCTGCTTTTGGTGTTTTCTGTCGTTTGTACTCTTGACCTCTCTCCTCTCCCTCTTCTCTCTTCTCTCTGTTTCCCTCCCCTCCCCTCTTTCCTCATCTCTATTTCCTTTTTCCCCCTCCCATATTCTCTCTCCCATTTTCCTATTCCCTTTCTTCTCCTCTCCCATTCCTTTCTCTCCCCTTTTCTTTCTTCGTCTTTCCTCACTTCTCTCTCCCTCCCTTCCCTCACATTCCCTCACCTCACTTCTCTTCTATTCCTCTCCTTTCCTCTCCCCAATCCATCTTCCTCATCCCAAGACTCCACCAACCCCTCCTCCCCCTCTCCCCTTCCTCTCTAGGGACCTGTTTTTTTCGGGGGGTTGGGGGGGTGGGGAGGATTGTCTGGAAACCCCCCCCCTTCCCTCTCCTCTTCACTAAGCATAAAGTACAATTAGCAACGCATACTTTCTGACAGGCCGCTCAACATATTATAAAACTTTTGAAAAATCAGAGTACAATTTTTACTGTGTTCATTCTCTTTCTTTCTTTCTTTTCTCTCTCTTTCTTTACTTTTCCGTTCTCACCCCTTCCCCTCCCTCTCAGTATACAAGGCTGGTGAACTTTACAGCCTCTCTCTCCTTCCCCCCCTGCTGCTGTGCTGGATTCGCCCTTCCCCTCTTTTCACTAACATCTACATCTTCTCTTTACTTCCCATCCTCTCTCTCTCCCTCTCTCGTTCACTCCCCTCCCCTCACCATTTGTCTTTCCCCTCTTCACTTTGCCTCACTCCTTGGACTTTTTTTTTATTTTTTTAGGATGCTTGTATTGAGCCATAGGTAGATTTTTTTTTTTTTAAACATATTTTTCTTTTGTATGATGCCTGTAAGTGTGAATGTTTATGCCCTTGAGGTGGAGTCAGGATTCCGTGGGCTTGATTGGTGAGTGGATGAGAGTGTGGCCCATTTATTTAGGCTGACTTTTGGTTAGTTTCTCCTTCTATGATGATGATGAGGGCTCTAAATTACTTACCTTTTTCATCGATTTTGTTTTAACTGTTTTCAGATAATTTCATTCAGCGCAGGGACACAATTCTGAATATTTAACGAAGACTGTATGTAACTCGTGTGCCTAAAACGTACCCAAATTAAAGAATGGTTTGTAGGTAGCACGAAAAGAAAAAAATATCGTACTGAAGGGGTGGTAGCAGTAGTAGCAGTTGCAGTCTTAGTGGTAGTAGCAGTAGTAGTGATGATATTAGGGTATTATTTTACTTTAATCCCACCCGGTCGCTGGAAAATGTGACTTATCTCTATATGTCGGGTGTATTGAGTACAATATTTTCTTCTCAGTAAACATCCGTCGCAAATAAATACTTTCCGAGATATATGTTATTTTTCTTAATTATTTGAGATGAATGTTGCGCCATATTTGCTGGTGCGGGCACGTTCACTCGGTCTAAGTCGGCTGGACTCGAGTGTACTCGGCTGGTAATTTCGTATATATATATATATATATATATATATATATATATATATATATATATATATATATCTATATATATATATATATGAGCTTTAAAAACAGCCAATCAGGCGTCGCAAAGGAAGAGGGACTTTTGAAACCAGCCAATCACAACAGTCGTAAGGAAAACCAGCCAATCAGCTTGAAGTATTTGTGGGTGACGCAAGTACGCCCGAGATTTGAAAGTCAGTCACAGTCATGGTCACCGGTGCAGAAGGACGTGTTGTCGATTTCAAAGCTTGTATCGGGAATAAGACGGACTACTGGCAGATTATCAAGGACTATCACAGTAATAACGAAACATCTATTGAACTACTAAGAAAACACGGGGTTTTGCAAAGTGCAATGAAGTGTAAAGAGTGTGATTTGCCCTGCAAATATCGGGAAGACAGACATCAGTGGTACTGTGGCCGGTGGAAAAAAAAATAAGAAGAGTAAAGGGAAGGTGCAGTGCAAATTCACCGTTTCTGATCTCTAGGTAAGCATTCCCCTAGGATAGGTTAGGTTAGGTTAGGTTAATGTAATGGGGGGTCTGGGGGGCGAAGCCCCCCAGTTAGGAAACACGGCCAGGGCTGGGGGGGTCTGGGGGGGCAAAGCCCCCCAGTTAGGAAACACGAACTCAAGGAGCTGAAAATTATATTTTTCCGAAGGATTTTAGTGTTTTTCGTTTGATTTGGATACCAGTTCCAGTCGGAAATCACTCGATTTTCCGTGTTTCCCCCACCCAAAACCACGCTTTCCCACAGGTCCCCCATTATTCTTTCTCAGGAGTTTCAGAATGCAATGTTTTAGTGTTATTCATGTGATTCTGGTGGTCATTTTCAGTGAAAATTACTCGTTTTCGTTGTATTCCCCCAATAACCTTGGTACAGTGGGGGGGGGGACGGAAAACGAGTGATTTGCGACAGAAATGACTATCAGATTCACATGAGAAACACTATAAAACATTGCATTCTGAAACTCTTGAGAAAATATGGCAGGGTGGGACTAAAGTAAAAATTTACCGATATTAGTAGTAGTGAACATGGTAGACTGCATTCTGAAAGTACCCTCCTCTTGCAGTCCACAATCTTCCTTTAGAGGAATAGGGAGGGAGTTGAGGGGCCTTTGCATAACCAGGCAGGCGGTCCACCCAGTTATATCGCCGCCACCACGTGAAGGCGCCCCTCCCCCGCACCGCCCGACACACTAAAAGATATACCCAGTCCCTTAAATTCGGTACCATTTTTACCTTTTATTCTTGCTATCTCCAGACGATTTTATTAAGCTTAGAAAAGGCTCCTGATACGAAATGGTTGAATTAAGTCTACAGTATACCTATTCCATCCAGCCTGAAGGTTCATCTCTCCCATCCCATCGCATCCCATCCCATCTCCTCCTCTGCTCTGCTCTGCTTTCCTCTCCTCTCTCCTCATTTCCCCTCCTCTCCTCTCCTCTCCTCTCCCCTACTCACCTCTCCTCCTCTCTCCCCTCCTGTTCTCTCCTATCCTATCTTATCCTCACCGCTGCTCTCCCCTCCCCTACTCTCCTCTCCAGTCGTCTCCAATCCTCTCCTCTCTCCTCTCCTCTCCTCTCCTCTCGTTCCAAGACTGAGTGAGAACAGGTATGGAGAGGATCTGGGTGGCTTGGGTGTGGGGGGCGGACCTGTATGTTAACCCCTCCACCACCACGCCTCTCTCTCTTCATTCCTACTGCCTCCAGACGATTTTATTCAGCTTGGGAATTCTCTCTCTCTCTCTCTCTCTCTCTCTATTTCTCTCTCTCTCTCTCTCTCTCTCTCTCTTTCTCTCTCTCTCTCTCTCTCTCTCTCAACCCTTCTACTACCAAGCCTCTCTGTCGTTATTCCTGCTGCCTCCGGACGATTTTATTCAGCTTGGGAATTCTCTCTCTCTCTCTCTCTCTCTCTCAACCCCTCCTGTCTTCCCTTATTCTTACTGCCTCCATAAATCCCTCTCAATCCTCTGACGCACTTTTTTTGCTGTGGATACTCTCCCTCCAGCTCACATTCCCCTCTCATCTCATCCTTGGTCTCCCCCTCCCCATCTCTCCCCATCCACCTCACTCACACTCTTCTAGTCAGTCTCTCATTCTTCATCTCCTTCACTTCTGCTAGGGAAAGAGGAAACGAAAGCTGTGTCAACCCCTCCGTTTTTTTAAGAATTTCCCAAGCTGAATAAAATCGTCCTAAGCTGAGTAAAATCGTCCTGAGCTGAAGAAATTCGTCCTAAGCTGAATAAAATCGTCTTAAGCTGAATAAAATCGTCTTACGCTGAAGAAAATACTCGTAAACTTAATAAAATCGTCTTAAGCTGAGTAAAATCGCCTTAAGCTGAGTAAAATCGTCTGAAGCTGAACAAAATCATCTTCCATGGCTACACACACTCTCTCTCTCTCTCTCTCTCTCTCTCTCTCTCACACACACACACACACACACACACACACACACACACACACACACACACACACACACACACACACACACACACACACACACACACACACACCACACCCTACCACACCTCACACTCCCCCTCACACGCACCTCTCAGTATCCTCATGGAGAGAGAGAGAGAGAGAGAGAGAGAGAGAGAGAGAGAGAGAGAAAATCACCATACTGTCTCATCATTCATCCTGTCTCTCTCTTTCCCATCCCTGGCCCACCTCTGCCTCCCCCTTCCCCTGCCTCACCCTGCCTCGCCTCTGCCTCACCCTTCCATACACCCTGTCACCCCTGCCTCACCCTTTCAGACACCCTGCCTCACGTGTCGACTCACTGCCTCACTCTCTGCTCACCCCTGCCTCACCCTAGCTCACAATTTTACACACCCTGCCTCACTCCTGCCTCACCCTGCCTTTCCCTTGTCCCATCTTTTCACACACTCTTGCCTCACTTCTGCCTCACCCTTGCTTCACTTTGCCACACACCTCTGCCTCACCCTTGCCACACACCCCTGCCTCATCCTTGCCTCATTTTGCCACACACCCCTGCCTCACCTTTGCTTAACTTAGTCACACACTCCTGCCTCACCCTTGCCTCACTTTGCCACATACCCCTGCCTCATCTTGCCACACACCCCTGCCTCACCCCTGCCTCATCCCTGCCTCACCCCTGCCTTACCTTGCCACACACCCCTGCTCACCTCTGCCTCACCTTACCTCACCCCTGCCTCACTTTGCCACACACCCCTGCCTCACCTTACCTCACCCCTGCCTCACCTCTGCCTCACCCCTGCCTCGGCCTGCTTTTCCCTCCGTGTTTTCCCCTAATGGCGCATCCCAGCTCCCTGAGGCCCTGGACTGGGGAGGAGGGAGGAAAGGAGGGGAGGGGAGGGAGGGGGGAGGGAAGGGGAGGAAAGGGGGAGGGAAAAGGAGTTAGGAGGAGAGAGGAGAAGGGGAGGGAGAAGGGAGAGAATGGGAGGGACGGGGAGTGAGCAGGGAGAAAAGGGAGAGAGAGAGAGAGAGAAGGGTCTGGTGGAGGAAAAGAAGGGGAAGGAGGGGGAGTAAAGGGGAGGGGAGGATAAGAGGAGGGAGAGAAAGGGAGGGAAAGGAAGGAGTGAGTGAGAGGTGTAGGGGTGTCTGGGGAGGAAAGAGAGAGAGAGAGAGAGAGAGAGGAAGGAAGGAGGAGAGAAAGGGAGGGAAGGAAGAGAGGAATGGAAGGAAGAGGAGGGCAATGGGAGGAAGAAGAGAGGAAGGGAAGGGAAAGTAAGATGAGGGGAAGGGAAGCGAATGGAAGGAGGAGGAAGGGAATGGATGGAGGTGGAGGGGAAGGGAAGGAGAGTGGAAGGGAAGAAAAAGGAGAGTTGAGAGGAGGAAGAAGGGGAGGAAAGGACATGGATGGGAAAGGAAGGAAGGGATGGGAAAGAAAGATTGAAGAGGGAATGGAAGGGGAGATGATAGGATAGGACTGGTTAATGGTAGTGGGAGGGGTAGGGGCGGCTCGGGCACAAGGGATGGGCATTTGACAGGTTAGGAAGGAGGAAGAATCATATATAGGGATAAGTGGATTGGAGAGAGAGAGGAGGGAAAGGAAAGAGAATGGAGAGAAATGGTGGGAAGGAGAGGGGAGGGGAGGGGAGGGGAGGGGAAAAGACGGAGGAAGGGCAGAAGGGGGAGAGAAGAGGGCTGGTTAGTGAAGGTGGGGGTGCTGGGACCAATTTGAAAGAGGAAGAGGTGTCAGGGGGATGACGCAGGAGGGGAGGCATAGCGGGGAGCATATATATATATATATATATATATATATATATATATATATATATATATATATATATATATATATATATATATATATATATATATATATATATATATATACATACATACATATATACACAGTTGTATAAACGTTTACTGATTTTATAAAGTAAAAGTTAATTATCGGTTATAATATATATTTAGACAGTTAGTATTGTTCATGGTACTTTGGCTTACTGCAAGTGTTCCTTATTAATTTATACTTTAACAGTCTCCCAACACCTCTGTCTCGCTCCAAGTAACAACATTAAATAAATTCTCTCTTTTTTTTCCTCAGGTGAGCCGTGGCGTAGCGGACACTCAGATCGCTTTCAACAAAAACAGGTATCTAAATTGACCTTATAAGTTCAATTGGTATGGATATGTGTGTATAAATGGTAATGGGGCGGAAAGGAAGACTGTGCCTATTTTACAGTGACCTATGCTTTCCCCTTTGTCTGCTATTACATTTATACTCTGTTCACACTAATTGGGCGTAAATTGGCCATCTCTCCATCTTGAATGTTGATCTGTAGAAATGTATAAACAGGAGAATACTTTGCTAGTCACGAAGAAGTTCTACGGGTAGGATGTCGAGCCGTAGTATTGCCAAGTTCTCCCTCTGAGCATCGGGAAATAGACCGCAAAATCACGAAAATCTCCGCCAGGTTAAAATGAATGAAGTATAGGAACCATCAGCGACTACCTTGCATTATTTGTCCCTATCCTACCGTCACGGCCATACCTACGCCCACACCAGCACACTGAGCCATCCCCGCAGGACGTAAACTAGTTGTGAGTTTCCAGTGTAGAGCTATTTTCGGACCACCTTGTATGACCTTCCCTCCAGTAATTTTAGTGGGAAAAAATTAGGATACCCTATAGCCTGTTCATCTTCATCTGGCAAAACTAGACCGCTTTCATTCCTTCAATACCAGGTGCGTGAAATGCGGTGAGTCTTAATTAGGAGGTGGGGATGTGTCACCTGGGTTTCTAAAGTCGGCCAGTTTTCATCTGAGGTAGCTGGGTCACTCCTGTACTTCATTTTTTACTAAGTTGTGGTTGCGTGAAATTCCATGAGCCTTGATTTTGACATATATAAGTCTCCTTGGTTACCAGTCAAAACCTGCCCTAATCTGACTTCACTTGGACATCGACTGAGCTGGCAGGGGTTGCAGATCTTTGTCCGATAAGAGCTGGTGTTGTTGTTGCTTAACCCTGGCCTGTGATCGAGCAGACCCGTCAACCACAGGTAAACCACTACTTCTCCGAGGCCGTCCTACAGGTATAGTAGACTACGGTACATCAGTCCATACCCTGTGTAGGGATCCGGCGCCCCCGTGTGATAGTCAGGTCCACACCGGGGTCGGATCAGCCCTTCCCACGGCGAGGTGCAGGGAAATGGGCAGATTTGGCTCCCGAGTGGGCGCCGCAGCTGCTCCACGCCGTGTGCACAGTGCCACCACATGCAGGCTCCCTTTCAGCGCCTCAGGTTAGAGTGAACATACTATAGTCAACTCGCCCCTCTAATCTAACTAAAGCAGGCCATCATCTGAGCTGAAGAGGGTTAGAGATCTATGCCGTGTTGAAAGGTTAGAAAAAAGCGTAAAATAAGGGAGGAATGGCCTTTGGTTCCTTCTTTCTTGCATTAAAAACATCCAGCGTAATCATAAGCCTAGAATATAATATCATAAAAAAGGTGTAATCCTACGCGGTTTTAAAAAATTATGAAAAATAAAAAAAGAAATCCAACATAATCAGAAGGTCGGAAAAAATGGCCATAAATAGTGTCATTCAACGTAATCATAATCGGTAATGCTGTGACCTGACCTTCCGGGAGACCTGAGACCCTGACCTTTTTAGCCTAATTACAGTGGAGGCGTGACCTTTCCCGCCCATACTACACCCTGCATTATTCACCTTTGAGAGATTGTCGTCGCTGTGAGTGGCTGACGTGGTGGACTCGTCGGCTCCTGTGAAACGCTGTGAAAGGACTGTACGTTGATCTGGAGGTTGAAGAAGCCTTGTAGATAAATTAGGGGGCATTGGCTTCTTGTTCCAGGCTGTAGGTAGGTTGTAGAGTGACTGGCATGCTGTAGAATGCTTGTAAGTGTCATTTCAGGCTATGGGAAGATTGTAGATTCATTAGGACTGATTAGGTTAATGTAGAAAACCGATAATTTTATATGCTGTGGGAAGATTGTAAATTGATTAGGATGTTGCAGGAAGGTTGTAGATGGCACAGCAGACTGTAAGGAGATTGCAAATGGATTAGGCTGCTGTGGAAATGGATTGGTCAGGGGGTTTATCTTCTTGTACCTGGCTGTAAGAAGAGTATAGATTGATTATGGTGTTGTAAAAAAACTTGAAGATTGATTAATAGGCTTTGGGTTCTATAATGAGGCTGCAGATAGATTGGAAAGTGATTAGGCCGCTGTAGAAGGCTTGTTGGATGATTAGAGATTGACTGGGATGCTGTGAAGTGCTTGTAGATTGCTTAGGGGGACTTTGGGACGCTTGTGAACTGGTCAAAGGCTGTAGAGAGATTGCTAGGGAGATTAAGCTTGTGGTTTGGGTCTAAGGAGGATGTAGGAAGCTTGTGGACTGGTGATGGAGCTGTGTGAAGCTTAGAAGGCCTGATAAAGCTTGTAAACTCATCAGGAGGTAGAGGGAAGCTTGTGGACTTGTCAGGAGGCTGTTAAAATCTTGTAAACTAACCGGAGAGACTAAAAAAAATGTATACTGGTTGGATGGTTGTATTAAACTTATGAACTTGTGAAAACGCTTGTGGATTGGTTAGATGGTTGTAGTAAGCTTGTGAACTGGGGAGAAAGCTTGTGGATTTGTTAGGAGTTTGTAGTAAGCTTGTGAGTTGGGGAGACAGCCTGTGAATTGGGTAGGAAGTTGTACGGAGCTTGTGAACTGGGGAGAAAGCTTGTGGATAGGTTAGGAGATTGTAGTAAGCTTTTAAATTGAGGGGGGAAAGCTTAGTTAGGATGTTGTAAGCTTGTGAGGTGGGGAGAAAGCTTGTGGACTGGGTAGGAGGGTGGGGGGACCTTGTAGTCTTCCACAAAACACTGTAAAACAAATGAAGGTTGATGAGGAGGCTACAGAGAGCTTGTAAATGGAAGAAACAGCTTGTAAATTATCCTGAAGTCTTTGTAAATCTTGTAGCCTAACATAGAAGGCTGTAAATAGCATATGGCTTTACTAGGAAGGCTTTGAAATACTAGTAGGCTAGGATAGAAATTTTGTGGGTCTGACTAGGAAGGAGAATGTATAATCAAAGCACCAGGTGAGTAATTTGAGACAGTGAATGAAGGCGGGGCAGTGAGGAGAGAGAGAGGGGGGGGGGGCAGTGAAATATGAAGGGTTGAGTGAATGCCAGACGAGAGGAATGAATAAAAGATCCTTCTGTCTGAATGATGAATGGGTGAATGGCTGTGTGGATGGAGTGGATGAGGTGGAAATAATACAAGAAAAAATAAAAGTGATAAAAAAAAGGTATAATCATATTCAGATATATGATGGATAGACTCCTGTTCGTGAAAAATGGGCCTGGGTGGAACAGATATATAAATAGATAGATAGATAGATATATAAACAAATAAATAGATAAATAATACCCATAATAATAATAATAATAATAATAATAATAATAATAATAGTAGTAGTAGTAGTAGTAGTAGTGGTAGTAGTAGTAGTAGTGGTGGTAGTAGTAGTAGTAGTAGCAGTAGTAGTAGTATAGTAGTAGTAGTCGTCGTCGTGGTAGTAGTAGTAGCAGTAATAGTAGTAATCATCATCATCGTCATCATCCACACCTTTGCAAGATAGGTCTAGAGAGCAAAAAAAAAAAAAAACGAAAGAGATACTAACCAGTGTTAATAATAATAATAATAATAATAATAATAATAATAATAATAATAATAATAATAATTCAGGAAGCCCAAATACCAGAGGAACCCGAAATAAAATATCTTAGTCATTATTTATATTTATTTATTTATTTTCATTAATTTTTTTGAGGGGGAAGCGACTTATAGTGTGATTATTTTGACTTGGCTCAGATTATCGTCCTTTTGCGGCTTATTTCCCGTTGCTCAGGGGCAGAACAAGATAATACTATGGCCGTGCATCCTTGCCACGGCACTTCTTCGTGACTAGCATCATATTCTAGTGTTCGTCTCTTGTTTTGGGTTAAGATTGAAGATGGAGAGATGGCAGCTTTACGCCTCGTGAAAGTGAACAGAGTATAGTGAGTTGGAGGGTAAGCTTCTTATCTACAGGGCGACGTGGAGGCGATTTGTTTGTGCCCACCCCGAACGGGATTGAGGCGTCTGGCAATAGATAGATAGATAGACAGATTTTTGTTATTGTCTTCCTCTCTGTCTCTCTGTCTCTGTCTCTCTCTCTCTCTCTCTCTCTCTCTCTCTCTCTCTCTCTCTCTCTCTCTCTCTCTCTCTCTCTCTCTCTCTCACACACACACACACACACACACACACACACACACACACACACACACACATCTGAATATATCTCTCCCTCTCCCTTCACTACAAGATGTCTTTCAAAGGATAAAGTATAATATCTAGAGGCAGGAAGTGTTCATAAAAATCTCGCCATCGGAGTGAAGGAGTTAATTCAGTCGTGGATCTGAGAGGCATGTAGGGTTGTGGAATTTATTTTGAGTGTTGCATCTGCGGCGTCCACTCGGGAGCCAAACTTTCTTTTATTTACCTGTACCTCGCCGTGGGAAAGAAGCGGTCTACCATGCAAGGGGGCGCCTGATCCCTGCTCTGTATAATACTGTACTGTACCTGTAGATTGGCCCCACAGACGTAGTTGCTTACCTGTGGTCGACGGGTTAGCTCGGCCAGACAAATCGGAGTTAAGCATCAGCATCAACGACAACAATGAGTTTTTCTTTTTCTTTTTCTTTTCTCTCTCTCTCTCTCTCTCTCTCTTTTTTTTTTTTTTTTTTTTTAACTCCTCTTCCCGTCAAACGATTACATTCAGTACAGGAGCGACCCGGAGCAGTGCGGCGACTAGAGGCAAATATCCGTAAATGAAATCAGTCGGCAGTTACTGACTAAATCTGCCTGGGAGTCGTATGAGCCATTTTCAAGACAAACAAGCAAACAAAACAGCCCGATAAACAACACCGACTGAGCACGCTTTTCGAAACCTTGCTTGCCTTTCGTTTCCCTTGCCTTGCCTTGTCCTGCCTTACCCAACCGCGCCTTACCCTACGGTGCCTTATCTTGCCCCGCCATACCTTGTCCTGCCTCACCATACCCTGCCTTACCAACCGCTCCTTACCCTACGGTGCCTTATCTTGCCCTACCATACCTTGTCCTGTCTTACCATACCCCGCCTTAACCGTGTTCTACCTTACCTTGCTCTGCCTTACCTTTCCCCGCCTTAATATGTCCCTTACCCTATCCTACCTTAACACTCCTAACCCAACTTCTGTAGCGAATGTAAAAAAAAAAAGAAAAGAAAAGAAATCAGTTGAGTATTGAGGCAAAGAAAAAGGAATTGCAAAACACAGTGACACCATAGAAATACAAGAATCATCAGACAAGCATAGACTATAATAAACAACAATTGGCAGACGAACACAAAGAAAACTGGACTGACGAACATTGAAATGAATTAGTGGGTATAGATAGAAATGTGAAAATAGAACTCTTTTTTTTTTTTTACAGTTAATCTAAGTAGAGCCAACTGTTGGAAAAAAATGAGTAAAGCGGAATTTCTGTGCCTGGGGGAGATAAAGAAGGGCTATATAAATGTTGAATTTAAGTTGCAACGAATAAATGGATGGATAGGGAAAAATAAAGGGTAATAAACAGATAAACACAGAGAGATAGGATAAAACAGACATACAAGGAAATAAATAAGCAAGGTATAAAAATAAACAAGTGGTGCCAAACACAATAAACCTCGGCCGACAGCAGTTATTTAATTGCTGTTAAATACCGACTCGTTTCTGCCACTTAGCGTCCGGGCACAATTAAAGTCTAAGGTAATGGCGCAAATGTTTTCAAGTTACGCCCTCTGAAAATCCGTGATCTTGTTTTTGGCCTTTCATGGTCAATCAAGGTCAAAGGTCGTGCTGCCAAATGAAAGCCCATATTAAACTTCCTGTGTGTTCATAATAGTAAATATCTCTATCTTCAACCGTTTTCAAGTTATAGCCCTCTGAAAATCCATGACCTTGATTTTGACCTTTTGGAGTCAGTCGATTACCTCCAAAATTTTATCACATTCCTTGGGGACCAGAGCCCACATATCCTGAAAGTTTCATGTAAGTTCATTCAGCCGTTTTTCCGTAATGTTGGTAACAAACAAAGAAAACAAATTACCAAAAACAATACCTCCTCGGTCTCCTCTTGGGCGAGGTAATAATGAGATGTGAATAGGAAAATAACAGGAATAAAGGAAGCAACATCTAAATTTTAATAAAACGATTAATAGAAAAAAATGTTCAGAAATAAGAAA
>NC_137006.1:41696740-41701740 GCF_032717465.1 Coenobita brevimanus | reverse complement strand
CACCTGGGTATACTAGTGCACCTGGGTATACTAGTGCACCTGGGTATACTGGTGCACCTGGGTATACTGGTGCACCTGGGTATACTAGTGCACCTGGGTATACTAGTGCACCTGGGTATACTAGTGCACCTGGGTATACTAGTGCACCTGGGTATACTAGTGCACCTGGGCATTGATACTGAGATCCAACAAATACTTTCTGAGATACTGAGGGAAATCAAAATGGCCGCCTCATGCCTGAAAGTGCTAAATCGGAAAGTATTTGACCGATTTTGACCAAACTCGGTGGCAATGTAGTGGGTCATGAGAGATTATAATATGAATAGTATGACTGACCTTGACCTCGATTCAGGGTCACAGGTCCAAATCCGTAAATAATTTTGAGTCACACCAGAAGTCTCTTAATATTATTTCTACAGTGATAACAAAAGTATTTTCATTTGGAATGTGGAGTTGTTTCAATATTGCTTCGGCAGGCTCAGAATTCCTTATTATTATTATTATTATTATTATTATTATTATTATTGCTGTTATTGTTATTATTTTTATTATTATTATTACTATTATTATTATTATGGTGATGATGATGATTATTATTATCATTATTATTTTTATTATTATTATTGTTATTATTATTATTATATTATTATTATTATTATTATTTACGCATGATTTTATTCAGCTTTGGGGAGGCTGGTCGAGTTTGGAAGGGTTAATTATATCCTTCAGTAACCCCCAAAGTACGGGTGATTTTTCTGAGGTTGAAATATATAGAGGCAGCAAAGTGTATATATAACAGAAGTCAGTTTATTGAAAGAATTAGCGCCGCCCCGCCGCCCCGCCCCGCCTTACTCTGTTCCATCCATCCACTTATGACTGTAAGTTCACCTCTATCTTTGTCCCGCCCCGTCCCGCCCATCCCTGCCCCGCCCCGTCCTGTTCGGTCCACCCTTGCCCCGTCCCACCATTTTTCGCTCCCTGTAACCTCGACCCTTACCGCACTGTGCCCCACCCCACCTTGCCTTACTCTGCCCTGCCCCACCCCGTCATTCTCTGGATATACTAATCATGCCCCACCTCGACCTGCCCCTTCATTCTCCGCTCCCTCTCACCTCTAACCCCGCCCGTCCCCTCCCGCCACTCTTACCTCAACCCGCCTTGCCTTACCCAGCCCCATCTTGCCTTACCCTGCCTCACCTTGCCTTACCCTGCCTCACCTTGCCTTGCCTTACCTCGCCCCGTCTTGTCTTGCCTTACCTCGACCGCCCCGCCCCGCCCCGCCGTCCTTGCGCATGTCATGTTAATTTTCATTTTCACATTCTGTTTCCCCATTGACCTGGTTATAAAAGGCGCCTTCCCTGGATCTCATTTTTATTCTGCATCTTTTTTTTTTTTTAATACTGCTCTCTCTCTCTCTCTCTCTCTCTCGCTCTCTCTCTCTCTGTCGATAAGTCTGACGATGCAACGACACTGCGAGGTTGGCTGGTCTCTGTCAAAGCATCACTGTCTTGGCTGGTCTCTGTCAAAGCATCACTGTCTTGGCTGGTCTCTGTCCTGGGTAGTCACTGTCAACGCCGGCGTCTGTGTCGGTCTGCCTCAGGGCTGCCGTGAGTTGCCGACATAAAGCAATACGGGGCCGCCTCATGCAAGCCCAGCCAGGCGGGGTTCCGGGTACTTGTGTGGAAATATCGCAGTTCCGACACACAGCCAAGTCGCTCCTTTCTGGCCTGTTCTTGTCATGTCTGTAACTCTTGCTATCTTATCTCGCGTGTTAATATTTGTTAAGCTGCCTTTGTATACACACACACACACACACACACACACACACACACACATATATATATATATATATATATATATATATATATATATTATATATATAAGATTGTGTGTGTGTGTGTGTGTGTGTGTGTGTCTGTGTGTGCTAATAATAGGTAACTTTTTTTCTGTGAGGCTGCGTCTTACGAATCATACTCTGCCTGTCAGTGTCTATCTGTCTCTGTCTATCTATCTATCTGTATTATTACGAGCGAGGGCTTCTCTCGCGAGTCTCTCGTCAAGTAGTGTCATTTTCTTACATATGAGCGGCCCTTTCCCACCCGGCTCAACCCGGCCCGACCGTAACGCTTTTGAGAAGCTTATATCTCAGCCACCACAGGGCCGATCACTGTGTGGTTTGCACCATGACAGCCCAATTCTTTAAGCTTTGTTTTTGACAGGTTTCATCACACCCAGGCGATGCACGTGACACGTGACACGCGCCAAGTGCAGCATGTCGAATATCTTCAAAAGAGGGCCACAGGCCAGACAGTTTGTCGTAAAGGCATGAAACTTGGTAGGTAGATAGCCATCAATATACTCTAGGCATCCTCGGGGTGAAGGGCGACATTTCAATGCTTTCGGATTTAAACGGCCTCGCTCGTACCTCGCCAACAAAGGCGTTTTACTGGTATTTGTCTCAGTTTATCTTTATCTCTCTGTATCTATCTATGTATCTAATCTGCCTCTATGTGTGTCTTCTTACCCACCTGTCTATCCATTTTTCTTTTGTCTGACGATTTATTCCAGGCATCTCATCTCCACATAAGATCACTTTCATTGTAATCCATATGTACAGCAATTCGTCCAGTCCTAATCCACCATTCTGCACGCTCTCCCTGTTCTTTTGTGCAGTACTGTCCCATTTAGATGTAATATTCTGGCAAACGTTGGACGATTTTATTCAGCTGGGAACATCGTACTTGCACACAGTATCTATGGCTGATGTTAACTTTATCACTCGCTACCCTCCTATCTAACATCATTTGACTCACTTTCAGTCTAATACTTCACTCCACTTCACCCTTCTTCCTAAAATCCTTATTCATCCTACGTCCTAAATCCCTTATCTTGATCCTAACTCAGTTCTTCCATAATTTTATTATAACTCAGCTGTAATATTCGTAATCCTTTTCGTTCTATTATTATAACTCGCCTTCGATCCTCTGTTCCATCGTCATATTAATACTCATCTCCAGTATTCAGTTCGCTCAGTGTATTTCAAAAGGAGTCAAGCTTTGTATTTTTATCCCTGACTCAGCTGAAGGTGACTCCTCCATCACTTTATATTAACTTATTTGTAGTCCTTCCTTCCATTCACCTCCACCTCTCTTACTCAGCAACACCAAGACATCATCTACAGTCCATGTTTCTGTTGTGTGTGTGTGTGTGTGTGTGTGTGTGTGTGTGTGTGTGCATTTTTTTTTCTCACTCAGCAAATTTATCGTGTTATTAGCCATGGTTCTCTGCCCCACCTCACTCTCTATTTCTCTTTTCTCTCTAGGTTTATACTAACATCATCTACAGTCTCTCCTTCCATTCACTTTTATTTTTCTCCGCATGAACTACAACCCCTCCTCCCATCCCTTTCCTTTCTACTCCATCCTAACGTCCACTGTAATCCCACTCTCTGTTTACTCCACTACTTTATGTTGGCATCATCCTAAATCCTTCCTTCCATCCCTCTCATTTCAATCTACATCAAGTACAAGCCATTGATCTACCCCACTTTCACTGCAAAATTTTAACCCAAACATCAGTCCTCCATTCGTACTCACTCTCTTCTTTTCCTCTCTTTTCCTCTTTTCTTTTTTCTCTACTCCACGGCTCTACCCAGACACCAGCTCCACTCCATCCCTCTCTCTAAATTCCAGAACTAGAGCTTCCCTCGTAAAAAGACAGACAGACTATGAGGGGGAAGGGCAGTAAAATAACAGAATCTACCCACGTTAAGTCTCATGGGCCATTTGTGGACTTGGGGTTGTACAAGGGAGCCATGTCGCCAGCGTTATTGATTTTCTGCTTTCACTGGCTATCTTGGCGAGAGGGGGGGGGGTAAAGGCTTCCAGGACTTCCCTAGCTTTTTTTTTCCTTCCATAGAGGGGCGCCTTCATGTGGTGGCACTGATATAGCCGGGCGGATCCACTGCCTGGTTATACGAACGTCCCCCAGCTACTTCCCTAACCCCCGAAGGAATTGTGGACTGCAGGAAGATGGCAACTTTAATATGCAGTTCACTGGGTTGGCATTTCAGATGATCCTGTGATTGCAACTACCACCACTACTACTACTACTACCACTGCTACTACTACTACTACTACTACTACCACCCTAGTTTCCAGGCAACATTGAAACTCTGTAGCTTCCTCTCAGCCTACTGTATATATTTTTTATTTAGTTCTTGCTTCATTCCTGCGATTTCATTCATATTAAAAAAAGATCCATTGTTCTGAAGGCATTAACCAAGGCTGCCGCTAACCCCTCCAGTTGAAAAGCCTCTTCTAAGCTGAATAAAATCGTCTGAAGATACAGGAGAAAAATTTATAGGAGCAATATCATCAACCTCATCAGTACGATTTTTTTTTTAACCTACAGAAACAGTTTTAATACAATTTCAGTGAGATTTTTTTTTTTACATACTCTGGTCACTTTAAGGACGCGTAAAATTGCCTTCTCTCCATGCTCAGTGCAGGGCTGTGAGAAATTGTTAATCCCAGAGTATGGTGCTGGTCACGAAGAAGTGCTGGGGAAAGGATGGAGAGCCGCAGTATTGTCTTATAGTGCCACTGAGTAACGAGAAATAAGCAGCAAAAATACAAAAAAATCTCCATCTAGTCAAATTGAATGAACTATAGAAAACGGTGTTAATGAAGACGCTTTCTTTTTCCCCGATCCGCATGATAGTCTCTCCCAAGCTGAATAAAATCGTCTGGAAATCGCAGGGATAATATTCGAGACTCCCTTACCCCCTCCTGCTCCTGAACAAACAAACTGGTGCAGATTAAACCATATAGATCGATGACAACCTTTATATTAATTAATTCGTTTATTTACATGTCAGTCCTCTAAAGTGGGGTGCTATCATTTTCGGCATGTTGTGTGTGTGTGTGTGTGTGTGTGTGTGTGTGTGTGTGTGTGTGTGTGTGTGTGTGTACTTTCCTCCTAGGCTACTGGATCGATTT
>NC_137006.1:41681740-41694240 GCF_032717465.1 Coenobita brevimanus | reverse complement strand
TCCAGTTAGATCTGAGCCCAGGACCTTATATTCATTCCAGTTTCCATGGAGTGCTGAGTCGCTGGAACTTCATTTTTAGTTCTCCAGTGGGCGACAGGCTTCAATAGTTTCCAGGATTTTTTTGCCTCCTTAGTACTGGATTTTTTTTTTTACGTTCTGGCTATTCACGGACGATTTTCTTTAGCTGATGAGAGGCTTGCGAAATGGAGGGTTTAGACACGAGTTACTAGTCTTCATTAACACCTTCAAGACGAGATACCTTTCCTAAGTTAAGTTGGTCAGAGGTAAACTACTTTCATATTAACTTGGTCCAGAGTATTCTCCTTCCGCAACTTATTACACGTAGCTCAGTGGCGGAAAAAGACGATACTACGGCTCTCCATCCTCTCCATAGCACTTCTTCGTGACTAGCATCATGTAGTGTAAGTCCGTTGTTACACCTCAGCCTTCAAGATGGAGAGACGGCAATTTTAAGCCAGGTTAGAGTGAAAGGAGTATAGCAACGGGACTAAAATGTGAAAAGAAGGGGGTTAAGCTTCCAGTTGGCGTCGGTTCCTGGAAATATGCCTGGACTCCATATTTTCCAGGAAGTGTTGGATTCATGAGTGTTGAATTCGTGGAAGTGTTGAATTCGTGGTAGTGTTGGATTCGTGGTAGTGTTGGATTCGTGGTAGTGTTGGATTCGTGGGAGTGTTGGATTCATGGGAGTGTTGGATTCGTGGTAGTGTTGGATCCGTGGAAGTGTTGGATTCGTGGAAGTGTTGAATTCGTGGAAGTGTTGGATTCGTGGTAATGTTGAATTCGTGGAAATTTTGGATTCGTGGAAGTGTTGGATTCGTGGAAGTGTTGGATTCATGGAAGTGTTGGATTCCTGTGAGCGTTGGATCATGGCACCATTTCAGTACGATAACGTGTGTGTGTGTGTGTGTGTGTGTGTGTGTGTGCTACCTCCAGACGATTTCACTCACCTTAAGGCACACCTGTTAGCATGAAGGGATTAATTAAGCCCCTCTCCCCCCAGGTCGAAAAATCCCCTCTTATATAAATACCTGAAGACATAGATGCAGAAATATGAAAGAAAATTGAGGTCATCTGAAAGCAAAAGTTAATTATTGAGAAGTTAATTGCCTAAAGGAAAACGTAAGGTCCTTGAAGATTACTTTTTACCTGGCTGTCGTCTTCTGAAATTCTGCTTTAGCTCCTTCCAGACAGCGATTTATTTCCTTGTTTATTTTTGAAGTAGAGTTCTGATTTCCACTTTTTTTTATTCTAGTCTGCTTTATTTATTTATTTATTTATTCATTTATTAAGGTAGAAGAGGCTGTTTCAACCTGAGATGTGGAAATATAGCATCATCATCCGCGTCAGTCCTCCGGCGCGATCACGTAAGCTGAATAGAATAGTTTGGGTTGATTGCATGGTTTTGAGAAAGAGGTGAGGCTAGGGAACGTTTATTATTTATTTAGTTATTATTTGTTTAGTTGGTATTATTATTATTATTATTATTATTATTATTATCATCACCATTGCTACGTTTACTACAACGACAACAACAACTATTACTACTACTACTACCCCTACTACTACTACTACTACCACTACCACCACCACCACTACTACTATTATTACTACTACTACTACTACTACTATTATTATTATTATTTTATTTCTTTATCTTCCAGAGGGTGTGAGAGGTCTTAGAACGTCCTTCCATTCCCTTCACTACAATTTTTTCCCCAGTAAATTCTTGCCACTACCACGCCAATTAGAGTAAGCATAAAGAAGGCTTCCTGTAATAAAAATAAGTTCAGGAAGGCTATGTCCAATCCCTCCAAGTCAAAAAATCCCTCCTGAGCTGAATAAAATCGTCTGGAGATTGTATAATGTTGATGAATGATGAACCCCCATTGAAGGATAACTCTAACCCCCTCCCCCATGAAGGATAGATATAACCCCCCCCCGCTGGAGGATAGATCGAACCCCCTCCAAGTCGAAAAACCCCTCCAAGGCGAAAAATCCATCCTAGCCTTAATGGTCTGGGGGAAACTGGGATTATAACACAGCACTGAGAATTTAACATAGCACTGAGAATTTAACACAGCACTGAGTTGAAGGGAGTAAGGCTTCCAGTTGCTGAAAATTAAAGTCCATAGTTTCCAGGAAGCATTGCATCCCTGGAACTTCACCCTCTTTTTGCTTCCAGTTGGCGTCTGATCCTGGAAAGTGTCATCGTTTCCAGGCCGCACTGGATCTGGAATTAGTGTCGTCTGGAACTTGTGTAAATAATGTCTGCTGTGTTTATTTTATCTGGATGTAAAATAATCGTGTCTCTCCCTGTATTATTTAATTTATTGTTATTATCATCATTATAATTATTATTATTATTATTATCATTATTATTATTATTATTATCATTATTATTATAGCTTCCAGTGGGCGTGGAGTCCTGGCTTGTCTCTGTAATATCACACTTCCTATTCTGTGCTGGGGGGGCTGGGGGGGGTCTCAGGGGGGCAAACTTTAGTCATTGGTTTTATGTGCCGCCTCCCCCCCCCCTGATCAGCCAGGTTTATCAGCCTTGGGTTTTATTGGTTTAGTTTGGGTGCTTATGGGATGCTGGTTTTACTTTCTTGGTTTTTGTGGTTTATCTTTGAGGCGCTTTGAGCTGGATTTGTGTGTGTGCGTGGGTGTTTGTTGGTGTGTTTGTGTGGGTGGGTGATTGCTGATGTGTGTGTGTGTGTGTGTGTGTGTGTGTGTGTGTGTGTGTGTGTGTGTGTGTGTGGGTGTGTGTGTGTTTAATTAAAGGGTTAGAAATTGACAGATAAACAATGTGAGTGTATGGCAAAATTTTAAAAAGATTATGTGTTTTTTTCTGTTTGTCTGCCTGTCTTCAAAAATAGCATATGGGTTTTGGGAAAAGGGTTAGGAAAAGTCAGAAGTAACTAATGTATGTATGAGCAAAACACACACACACACACACACACACACACACACACACACACACACACGACTGAAATCTCGTATCGTGGTTGCTTATGTGGTGATCTTGGTTACTAGGGAGGAATGAGTCTCCATGGTTACTAGTGCAATTTCCTCTCCCATCTTATAACACCTGGCCATCAATTGTGGTAGTAGTAGTAGTAGTAGCAGTAGGAGTAGTAGTAGTAATAGTAGTAGTAGCAGTAGTAGTAGTAGTAGTAGTGAAAAGGGTAAGGGATCCTGTCAGGTTAGAGGCTATGCACTGTCTTGGAGGTCAGTCAAGAATTCAATCACTTCCTCCTTACACCTCTTATCCCATCCTGCCCCCCCCTTATAAACTAGCCCCCTCCCCCAAAAAAATAAAAATAAAACAGAAAAGTACCCATAGAATTTATAGCCCGAATTCATATATTTTTGAAGGTAATTTTCTGTTCGACGTAAAGTATCCGATAATGAAAAAAAAAAAAAAAAAGAGGAGGCCTATGTACTGTTAGCATCAAGGCCTAATGTTTAGATCATAATTTCACCTTTATTATTATTATTATTATTATTATTATTATTATTATTGAGACAGGACGACATACTCTCAGTTACTCATCCACACACACATTTATTCGTATCTTATTATTATTATTATTATTATTATTATTATTACTTATTTATTTATTTGTTTATTTATTCATGGAGGGTGGTAGGAAGATTATGAACTATGCTTTATGTTCAAATAACGTCCTGTATTTCTCTACGCCACTGATTTTATTACTATTACTGATGTCTGTGAATTATGCATGTTCATATAACGTACTGTACTGTTCTGTAATTAGAGTGAAGTGTGTTTAAGTGTGTTTAGAGTGAAGTGTGTTTGAAAATCATGTTATCAATTATATGCTTTTTTTTTTACCAGGTAAGACACCACCTTTTGCCGTACCTGTTCTACAAAAAGTGTAAGTACTAGATCACATTGATGTATTTAGCGTTACCCCTTCAGTGCGGTGTTACTTTATTTTTAACTATAAGTATAAGTGGTTTTAATGTCTGTTTTTCTCATTTCTTCTCTTCACTCCCCCTTCCTTTACCCTCCACCCCCTCCATCCCTTCCCCTCTTCCCCTCCCCTCCCGTCCATGCCTAGCGCTCTTCCCCTCACCTTCCTCAACCCCCCTTTTCTTCCCTTCCTTCCCATCCTCTCCCCTTCTCTCTCCCTCCTCTCCCCTTCCCTCTCCTTACCTCCTCTCCCTCCCACCTTTCCCCACTCCTTCCCTCTCCTTCCCTCCCTCCATCCTTCCCTCCTCCCTCCCCTCCCCTCCCTCACCCTCCTCCCCATTCAGTTCCTCGTCTTTAACCTATCTTTCTCTTCAGTCATTTTTCTTGCCCTTCTCTCTCTCTCTCTCTCTCTCTTCCGTTGTGAGTCCTTTTCTGTACGTTTTCTTGTCCTTTTTTCCTCCTTTCTGCCTTTTTCCTTTCTATGCCTAAGCCCTTTTCCTGACCCATATCCTGCCTTTTTCCTAACCCCTATCCTGCCCTTTTCCTGAACCCTATCCTGCCCTTTTCCTTACCCTTATCCTGCCGTTTTCCTGAACCCTATCCTGCCCTTTTCCTGAACCCTATCCTGCCCTTTTCCTGACCCATATCCTGCCTTTTTCTTAACCCCTATCCTGCCCTTTTCCTGAACCCTATCCTGCCCTTTTCCTTACCCTTATCCTGCCGTTTTCCTGACCCCTATCCTGCCCTTTTCCTAACCCTTATCCTGCCCTTTTCCTGACCCTTATCCTGCCCTTTTCCTGACCGATTTATGCGTTCCCTTTGCTCTCTCTCTCTCTCTCTCTCTCTCTCTCTCTCTCTCTCTCTCTCTCTCTCTCACCCTTACTCCATTTACTATCTTCTCCCCTCCTCCTCTTCCTCCTTCTTCTTCTCCCAATTCATATTCTTCCTCCTCCACTTAATTGATTCCTCCCTCCTCTTTCCTCCATTTTCTTTATTCTTTCCTCCTCCTCCTCTTACTTTTTGCCTCCTTCCTCTTTCCTCTTCCCTCTCCTCTCAGTCTTTCTTTCCCTCCCTTCCCTCCTCTTCCCCTCCCTTAGGACTTTACTGTCTCCCTCCCCCCCTCTCCTCTCCCCTCCCTCTACATTACTCTCCCTCTTTTCTCCTTCCTCCCCCACCCTCTCTCCCTCCTACCTTCCCCTCCCTCCCTTACCCCCTATCGCTTCCTTCCCTCGCTCCCCTTGCTTCCTCCCCCACCCCTCCCCCCTGTCTCTTCCCCCCCACCTCCCAGTCATTTCCTCCTCCCTTCCTCTCTCTCCCCCAACCTCCCCCTCCATTCCCTCTCCCCTCACCTTTCCTTTCTCTCTCTCTCTCTCTCTCTCTCTCTCTCTTTCTCGTCTCTCCCCTCCCTCCTCATCGTTTCTTTCACTTCTCTCCCCTCGATTGCCCTCCCTCCTTTCCCTCCCTTGTTTTCTTCCCTCCCTCCCTCCTTCCCTCCTCTCCCCATGCCCTCTCCCCAGTCTTCTCTCCCTCCTTCCTTTTCCGTCTCTCCAGTGTCTCTTCCCTCCCTCCTCTTTCTCTCTTCTCAGTCCTTTCCTCCCTCTCTCCCTCCCATTTCTCCCTCAGTCTTTCCTCCCTCCCTCTTTTCCCTCTCCCTCTCCCCCCTCCCCTCACCAATTTTTTTCTCCCCACTCCCCTACCCCCCTCCTAGGCAGTAAGGTTACCATGGCAACGATGTGCAGGTGAGGGGAGGCAGTGAATGGCCCCTCACGACTGCCCTGAATGGAGAGAGAGAGGGAGAGAGAGAGAGAGAGAGAGAGAGAGAGAGAGAGAGAGAGAGAGAGTGAGAGAGAGAGGGTTTGAACTCTCTCCCATGCAGTCCACTCCCCAGTTCATTATCCAGTCAGGCCAGCACTCACACACACGGCCATACAGCCGGGACTCGAATTCACGGTCATGCGATACACAGTCCTCTCCGTTATTACATTTAACAAAGGGAAAATAGTATACTGTGTGTGTGTGTGTGTGTGTGTGTGTGTGATACGGTGTGGGGCAAGCTTGATCTGAGCGTGCCCTTTAGCCTGTTATACACAAAACAGAAAACGGATCTTGCATTGAGCCTTGAAGGGGATACTATAATGGACATAAACTTAATCCAATGTCGTGTATATAGTCGCCAGTGCTGCCTCTCAAGTTACATTAGCCTTATCATACATATGGGAATCGAACTCGTGTCCATTTGAACATCTACCCAATCTATTAATCCTTTAGCCTTATAAAATACCTGGAATAAATCGCATATAAAGGTGTGTTTAGAGATTTAAGGCAGGGATGAAATAGGTTAATAGTTGGGCAGACAGAGTGGAGAAAGGTGGATGAAGTAATTTATATATTATTATTATCTATCTATCTATTGCCAGACGCCTCAATCCTACACTGGGTGGCCACAAACAAATCGCCTCCAAGTCGCCCTGTCCCCCGCCATTATTATTATTATTTTTATTATTATTATTATTATTATCATTATGATTATTATTACTATTATTATTATTATCACCATTATAGTAGTTGTAGTAGTAGTAGTAATAGTAATAGCAGTAGTAGTTATTTTTTATTTTATTTTCATTTTCTTCTTATTACCTTATTTATTATATTCATTAATTTACTTTTGTTTTGCTTAAGGATTGCTGGAGATCTTGATGTATAAATTTAATACAGCGGTAGTTGATATGGAGAGAGAGAGAGAGAGAGAAAGAGAGAGAGAGAGGAGGGGAGTGGATGTGAGATATTTTACAGAGTTAGCTCAGAGGGGGAAGGTGAAAACTGTTGAAGAGAAGCAAGGAAGGTGGAAGCAGGGATATACGAGAGAGAGAGAGAGAGAGAGAGAGAGAGAGAGAGAGAGAGAGAGAGAGAGAGAGAGAGAGAGAGAGAGAGAGAGAGAGAGAGAGAGAGAGAGAGAGAGAGAGAGAGAGAGAGAGAGAGAGAGAGAGAGAGAGAGAGAGAGAGAGAGAGAGAGAGAGAGAGAGAGAGAGAGAGAGAGAGAGAGAGAGAGAGAGAGAGAGAGAGAGAGAGAGAGAGAGAGAGAGAGAGAGAGAGAGAGAGAGAGAGAGAGAGAGAGAGAGAGAGAGAGAGAGAGAGAGAGAGAGAGAGAGAGAGAGAGAGAGAGAGAGAGAGAGAGAGAGAGAGAGAGAGAGAGAGAGAGAGAGAGAGAGAGAGAGAGA
Organism: Coenobita brevimanus; assembly: GCF_032717465.1. Classification (NCBI taxonomy): domain Eukaryota; kingdom Metazoa; phylum Arthropoda; class Malacostraca; order Decapoda; family Coenobitidae; genus Coenobita; species Coenobita brevimanus. The sequence goes on along the minus strand of NC_137006.1, from coordinate 41,687,061 downwards.
GAGAGAGAGAGAGAGAGAGAGAGAGAGAGAGAGAGAGAGAGAGAGAGAGAGAGAGAGAGAGAGAGAGATATTTTATAGAGAGAGAGAGAGAGAGAGAGAGAGAGAGAGAGAGAGAGAGAGAGAGAGAGAGAGAGAGAGAGAGAGAGAGAGAGAGAGAGAGAGAGAGAGAGAGAGAGAGAGAGAGAGAGAGAGAGAGAGAGAGAGAGATGAGACTGGAGGAACTGAGGTATAAAGAAGTGAGTCTGCCTGAAGGATGGACTGCATTGATGGAGATAGGCAGGAGGGAGGCAGCAGTGAGGCAGGAGGCAGGCAGAAAGGAAGGAGGGAGAAAGGCAGGACATAGGCAGCCAGACAGGAAGGGAGGAGGAAGGCAGACAGGCAGGGGGCAGGCAGGAGGTGAGTTAGGCAGTAGGTGAAGCAGAATGGAGACTGAAATGGTAAGGCAGACTGTAGGAAAGGTAGGCAGAGGGTGCAGGTTAGGCAGGAGTCAGAAAGAATGTTTGTAAGGAAGGAAAAATGGAGAATGTATGTGAGGCAGGGTGTAGGTAAGGTAGGAGTAAGGCAGAATGAAGGGACGGCAGTTTTGGGGTACTGTGTGGGTAAGGTAGGAGGAAGGCAGGATGTGGGTAAGGCAAGAGGGAGGTAAAATGTAGGTGAGGCAGGGGTGAGGCAGGGTGTGGTGAGGCAGGGGTGAGGCAGAATGTCGAGGCAAGGAGTGAGGAAGAAGGTAGGCAAGGGAAGGGTGAGGCAGCGTCCCATTTATGCACGGGTGGGCAGAATGTAGGTGTGTAGGTGAGGCAGGGACGAGGAGGAGTGAGGCAGGGAATGAAGTGAAGCATGGATAGGCAGGGAGCAAGGAAGATGGTAAGAAAAGAGGTATGAAGGTAGGTAAGGTAGGTGCTGAGTTGGTGGAAGGTAGGTAAGGCAGGTGTTGGTAGGCAGACAATAGGAAGGCTAGGGACAGGGTAGGAGAAGGATGTCAGGCAGGGAGTAGGGTAGGCAGAAGGTAGGTAAGGCAGGAGAGAGAAGGTAGGTAAGGCAGGAGAGAAAGGAGATAAGGCAGATGTGAAGCAAATAAAGTAAGGCAGAAAGAGGCAGGAGGTAGGTGAGGCAGGGGAGAGGCAGAAATAAAGACAGGAGGAGAGGCAAGAGGAGGAGGGCGAGAGAGTAACGATATAAAAAGAAATATAAAAAAATGAGAGAGAGAGAGAGAGAGAGAGAGAGAGAGAGAGAGAGAGAGAGAGAGAGAGAGAGAGAGAAAGAGATGATTGGACTGGAATGGAAACAAAGAGGGATATGGAAGGAGGATGAGAGTGAGGGAAGGGAGGGGGGGGAGGGAAGAGAAAGAGCTAGGAAGAAAGAGGGAGGGAGACAAAGACGATCTGAGAGAGAGAGAGAGAGAGAGAGAGAGAGGAAGCCTGGAGGGAAAGAAAAACAAAGAGGGAATTGGAAGAGCGGAAAACAAAGGAAGGAGAATGTGGAGAGAAAATGAGAGAGAGAGAGAGAGAGAGAGAGAGAGAGAGAGAGAGAGAGAGAGAGAAAGAGAAAGAGTGAGAGAGAGAGGAAATGGTGATGAAGACAGAATTAGGCAGGATGAAGTTTTGAGAGAGGGCGAGCAGGGAGGTGAGGCAGGGTGGAGGCGAGGCAGGGCAGCATGAGGGGAGGCAGAAAGGCAGGAAGCTTGGGAGGGATGTAGGCAGAGAGGAAGATATGGGAATAAGGAAAATGGTGGTTGGGTGAGTCAGGAATGGTGGTTGGGTGAGTCAGGAATGGTGGTTGGGTGAGGCAAGAATGGTGGTTGGGTGAGGCAGGAATGGTGATTGGGTAAGGCAGGAATGTTAGATGGGCGAGGCAGGAATGGTAGTTGGGTGAGGCAGGAATGGTGGATGGGTGAGGCGGGAATGGTGGGTGGGTGAGGCAGGAATGTTGGATGAGTGAGGCAGCTAACTTGTAAAAGGTGAGGAGCAATGATAGGTAGTTTAGGAGGAAATGATAGGCAGCTTAGGCAGGAATGATAGGCAGGAATTTGAGGCAGGAATGATTGGCAGCTTAGACAGGAAGGTGAACACAAAAATTATAGACAGCATAGGCAGAGGCGAAGGCAGGAATGATAGGCAGCATAGGCAGAGAGGAGAAGGCAGGAATGATAGGGAGCTTAGGCAGAGAGGCGAGGATAGGGACTGGGAGGGCGTGACAGAGAGTGAGGTAGGGAAGGTAAAAGAGGCGAGGCAGGAGGCAAGATAGGGTGGGAGGCAGAGGGGTTAGGCAGAGAGATTTTGGGGATTAACAGGAAGTAGACGAGGAAGGGTGAGGAGAGGCAGGGGGAGAGGAGTGGAAGGTGAGGCAGAGGAGGTTAGGCAGGGAGGGTGAGGCAGGGAGGATGAGGCAGACATTCTAAAAGGGCGAGGCAGGGAACTGTGAAGGGTGAGGCAGCGATAGAGTCTGAGGAGGAGGGATGAAAGAGAGAGAGAGAGAGAGAGAGAGAGAGAGAGAGAGGAAAAACAAGGAAGGAGAGGAAGAGAGTGAGAAGCAGGCGAGGAAGAAGAAAGGACGGAGAGAGAATGGAGGGAGGGAGGGAGGAAGGGAGGGAAGGAGGGAGGGAGGGAGAGAGGAAGGGAGGGAGGGAGGGAAGGAGGGAGGAAGGAACGGAGGGAGGGAGGGAACTTAAGTAGGAGAGAATATGCGAGGAAGAAAAATGATGGAGGGAGAAATGAAATAGGATGAAGACGAGAGGGAGGGAGGGAGAGGCAGGAAGAGTTGGAGGGAGGAAAAGGTAGGGAAGGAGGGTGAAATAGGGGAGTGAGGAGAGGTAGGAAGGGAGGGAGAGAAGGAGAGGGAGGGAAGGAGGGAGGGAGGGTGAGGAAAGTAGGAAAAAAGATAGATAGAATAGATAGATAAAGCGAGAACAAGAGACAGAGGACCAAAGAAAGGAGAGAGAGAGAGAGAGAGAGAGAGAGAGAGAGAGAGGGAGAGAGAGAAGTATGATGAAAAGAGATGAATGGAAACAATAAGATAGGAGGGAGGCAGAGAGAGAAGGGAGGGGGAGGGGAGGCGAGGGAGAAGGGAGAAGGAAAGAAGGCAAGTTAGGGGGAGAGAGGGGGAGGTAGGGAGGAAGGGAGGGAGGAGGGAGAGGGAAGGAGGAAAGGATGGAGGAGGAAGAGGAAGGGAGGGAGTGTGTAGTCGAGGATGAAAGGAAAGATAAGGAGAAATGGAATATATATAAGAAACAGAGATGCATGTTGGAAGAAGAAAAATGGAGAGGGAGGGAGGGGAAGGGAGGAAGGAGAGAGGATAAGGATTACATAAGGATTATATAAGAAAGCAAACAGCAACAGACCTTATGGTCCTTTCGAGGCTGCTTGTTACAGAGAAAACTATGACTACAAGATCTAACTCTACATGCTGAAGGATAAGGATAGTAAAGCAAGAAGGCTCCCCCCACCACCAAACCCTCCAGGAAAAAGTGAGAAAAACCACCATGCAGCATGGAAAAACTGACATGGAAATTTTATAGGAAACACTGGAAAGGAAAAGTCACATTCTATAATACTTTGTCTATAAGCTACCCGACTGAGTAACCTGAAAGAGAAAGTAATCAAATAAGCTAATAGTTACGGCATGACATTATAAACCAGTACATTGAATTTATGGGAAGTCTGTTGACATAACGTGGAAACTACACAATGCACAGTGTGGATGTTTAGGGGTGGTGCGGCAGCCTTGCCTGGCACTTTTGAGGTAGGCAGCAGTCAATCAGGCCCTAGCTCCGTTCACTCCACTGAGACAAGGAACTCTCCCCTGTGGGACAAGTACACAAGTTTCCTCCTGAAGCAGTGACCCCTGGTACATTAAAAAAATCCCGATGGTGGTCACTTGACTAACAGGGACCCTCAGTGATCCACAGCCCATCACAGGTCGAAAGTGAGAGTAGTGACCATTAACTCAGGGTTATCTGTGCAGATCCTAATCTGTGCTTATATTGCTTTCTTTGCATTGGGGAGATTGAAATATATACGACGGGTGTCTTAGATAAAAGGGGGCTGCACAGTGCACAGTGTGGATGTGCAATGCACAGAGTGGATGTTTAGGGGTGGTGCGGCAGCCTTGCCTGGCGCTTTTTAGGTAGGCAGCAGTCAATCAGGCCCTAGCTCCGTTCACTCCACTGAGACAAGGAACTCTCCCATGTGGGACAAGTACACAAGTTTCATCCTGAAGCAGTGACCCCTGGTACATTAAAAAAATCCTGATGGTGGTCACTTGACTAACAGGGACCCTCAGTGATCCACAGCCCATCACAGGTCGAAAGTAAGAGTAGTGACCGTTAACTCAGGGCTATCTGTGCAGATCCTAATCTGTGCTTACTGCATATTACCTCATTTGCACTGAGTAAACTGAAAAATGTATAATGACATTATGTGACGCTATGTTAAGTTTATGGGGTGTCCTGTAGACACGAGGGGACTGCGCAGTGTGGATGTTTAGGGGTGGTGCGGCAGCCTTGCCTGGCGCTTTTAAGGTAGGCAGCAGTCAATCAGGAGGAAAGGAAAGGAAAGTGCAGCCTTGCCTGGCGCTTTTAAGGTAGGCAGCAGTCAATCAGGAGGAGATAAGGAGGAAAGGAAAGTGCAACAGGGAGGTAGGGAGGGAGGGAGGGAGGGCGAGGAAAGGGAGAAGGGAGGGAGGCTTGGAAGGAGGTCGAGGTAGGGAGAAGAGGAAGATGGACTATGATGGACAGAGATGCAGGGAGAGAATGAGAATGATGGAGAGAGGGAGTTGGGAAGGCTTGGGAGGAAGGGAGGGTAAGACAGGGAGGGTAGGAGGGTGGACAAGGCAGGGAGAGGGAAAGAGGGAGAGACAGGGAAGGGAGGAGAGGGAGGGAGAGAGAATAATGAGGAAATGGATGATGAACAATGAGGAAGGGAGATGTAGAGGGAGAATAAGAATAGTGAAGGGAGAAAGAATGCAGGGAGGAAGAGATAGGGAGGAAATGGAGAAGGGAGGGTGAGGAAGGGAGGAAAGGAGGGAGAGAGGACTGGGAGGGATGGAGGGAAAGTTTAGGCGGGGACGGGAGGAGAGTGAGGCAAAAATGAAAGAATAAATACGAGACGCAAAGATGATGAGAAAGAATGAGATTGATGGAGAGGGAATGCGGAGAGGGAGGGTGAGTGAAGAGGAGGGAGAGAGGGAGTGAAGGTGAAGAGGGGAGGAGGGAGAGAGAAGAGGTATGAGGGGGAGAGGGAGAGGAAAAGCGAGGGAGAGAGGGAGGAAAAATAGAAGAGGCAGGGAGGTATGTAGAGAGCTAGAGGAAGAAAGACATGGAGGGA
>NC_137006.1:41671740-41679240 GCF_032717465.1 Coenobita brevimanus | reverse complement strand
GTGTGCGTTTGTGTGGTGGTGTGTGGTGGTGAAGTGATGGGTACTGGTGGTGATGTGTGTGTGGTAGTATGTAGTGGTAGGTTGTGTGGTGGTGTCGTTTTTGTGGTAGGTGGTATAGTGGTGTGTGGTATGCTTTGCCTCCGATGCTGTGTGGTGGTGTGACAGTGAGGGTTTGTGCTGGTATGATCTCTGCTTGATGGTGTGGTATTGTGGTATGGTGATGGTATAGTGGTGTGGACTGGTGTGATGAGAGGCAGAGGACCTGGTATTGGGAAGTAAGGAATTTGTAGACAATATTCAAACAGACCAGGCACAGACATCAAATTCTTCCAAGACCCAACCAGCGTGGATGAGACAAGGATAGCAAAGAGGAAGGCTCTCCCCCACCCACCACACCACCCAGCAGACACCGACAGGGAGAGATGGAAAGACACCATGCTTTGTAGAGAGAGCACGCATGGAAATAGTAAAGAAATAGTCACGAAGAAGTGTTGGAAAAGATGTAGAGCCGTAGTATTACCTCACTCTGCCACTGAGCTACGTGAAATAAGGTGCATAAGGTAACAAATCTGGGCCAAGTTAAGGTGAAGGGAGTGTGGTGGTGTGTGGTGTGGTGCTGTGGTAGAGAGTAATGTGGAGGGGGGAGGAATGGTGATGGTGTTGTGGTATGAGGCGGGGAATGAGTGGCATGCGATGGTAGGCAAGATAATACTTACCCCGGGATAATATTACTCACTTCACCCCGAGGACTTCATCTCAGTTTCCGTATTCGACTCCCTATCACCTCTTCCTTAGCGATTTATTTTTGGATATGGCTGTGAATATCGTTTGTTTACGTTTTTTTTTAATGCAGAGTTTGGCGATATGGGAAGGATTTATTTAACACAGAATAGGACAGTAAGATGTAATGAGCAAAATAAATCGCTTAAGAAAAGGCGTTTGAGAGCTTCCTTACCTGATGAGAAAACAGGCCTTGCTATAGGTCATTCACTTTAACTTGGATCAGATTTTCGCCCTTTTTACATCTTATAGCTTAATGGCAGAAATAGACAATGCTATGGCTCTACGTCCTCCCCACAGCACTTCTTCGTGACTAGGACTGAATTCTATAGTTAATCTCTTTACTATAGCTCAGCATCCAGGGTAGAGAGATGGCAATTTTACGCCAACTTGAAGTGAACAGAGTATATTTCTAGACGAATTTGTTCAGTTTAGAGAGAGAGAGAGAGAGAGAGAGAGAGAGAGAGAGAGAGAGAGAGAGAGAGAGAGAGATATAGGACTACATAATAGATAGATAGATAAATAGATAGATAGAGAGACAGATAGAAGCAGGAAGTCAAATGATGAGAAGGTGTTGTGTTTGCGAGAGGCGAGCAGCGCTAAACGCTTACACGGGGGAAAGCTGACGACAGCGGCCAGTAAGGAGATGATTCATAGCTGTCAGCAGTCCTCTCGTGAGAAGGTTCTGTTGCCATGAGGAAGGTGCGGGACACACACACCCTACTACACGAGATTTCAGGAAAGAGAGTTTAGAAGGAGACAAGCGACCCTATAGAGAGGTCGAGACGGAGATTAGCTTGAGAACAGAGAGAGAGAGAGAGATAGCGAGACAGGGAGGTAGCTACCCAGGACTTATACTATTATACCTGTTTAATATTTCCAAGACAAATAAAAATAGTCCCATACTATTCTTTACCTCTCCCGTCACTACATGACATCTGGTGGGGAAACTACTACAAGATATAAAAGCCGCTCGACCACAAGTCTAAAATATACTTCTCTACAATTAACTACAAAGTCTTTATGACATTTGGTGGCAGCGGTGGGATACGAACCCACGCCTCCTAAGTTTGAAACTATGCAGCTGATCAATGAAACAATGAAGCCCTGGGAAGATTTGAGTTTGAGTATGTTCAACCCATATTATGTGTATAGCCAAGCACCTTCTGTCTTCATAATTATCTGCATTGTTGTTGCAGTATTGCTGTTGGCCATGCACAGAATGTATGCAAGAATTGCTAATTTGGAGTCATTGTTTAGTGGGGGGAGAGTTAACATCACAGTTAACCACCCTGAATGAAGTGTATATATTTTGTATATAGTATTAATTATATATATAAAAAAAAAAAAAAAAAATAATAATAATAATAATAATAACACAAAGAAGAATGACCCATATATGGCAGACCAGTACCATTATCTTTAAATGAAATATTAATAACTCTTACAATATTCTTAATTTTAAACTATTTTTATTCTTGCATGTATGCAATTCACTATAATAACCCAAGTACATACTGTATTACAGTTAAATAATTTACTTTAATGCATTTATTCCAATATGTATTCAACTTATTTAAAATGTAATATTACTGAATAATCACTATTTACTATGAATAATATATGTCTACAATATTCATACAATTATGTTACTTTACAATATTATGTATTTCACTTAATTAGCTTATAAGTTCATTATAATGTGTATGTAGTATGTATTAATATATTATAACTATTAAATGTCGATGGTACGTCATTTTCGCGCGGCCGAGCAAATATAGGACTACATAATAGATAGATAGATAAATAGATAGATAGAGAGACAGATAGAAGCAGGAAGTCAAATGATGAGAAGGTGTTGTGTTTGCGAGAGGCGAGCAGCGCTAAACGCTTACACGGGGGAAAGCTGACGACAGCGGCCAGTAAGGAGATGATTCATAGCTGTCAGCAGTCCTCTCGTGAGAAGGTTCTGTTGCCATGAGGAAGGTGCGGGACACACACACCCTACTACACGAGATTTCAGGAAAGAGAGTTTAGAAGGAGACAAGCGACCCTATAGAGAGGTCGAGACGGAGATTAGCTTGAGAACAGAGAGAGAGAGAGATAGCGAGACAGGGAGGTAGCTACCCAGGACTTATACTATTATACCTGTTTAATATTTCCAAGACAAATAAAAATAGTCCCATACTATTCTTTACCTCTCCCGTCACTACATGACATCTGGTGGGGAAACTACTACAAGATATAAAAGCCGCTCGACCACAAGTCTAAAATATACTTCTCTACAATTAACTACAAAGTCTTTATGACAGAGAGAGAGAGAGAGAGAGAGAAAACTGAGTCCATATTCCCTTCGGCTAAGGAAGCTCCCTAACATCTTTTCGTGAGTGAGTTATTTTGCTTATTACACCTCACTGTCCTATTCTGTGGTACATAAGTCCTTCAAACATCACCATACTCTGCATGAATAAAGTACAAATGGATATGAACCAGCCCATCCAAAAATAAATCGCTAAGGAAGAGGTGTTAGGGAGCATACTTACCAAACTAGAATTTCGAACTAGATACCTCGGTGCGTAAACAGCGCCGTACTAGAAACTCACCTGGGGGTATGTTTTGTGTTGCGGGAACGGCTCAGTCTCCTGGTGTGGGCGTGGGTGTGGCAGATGGGGTAGAAAATGAATAAGTGACGCGGGGTAGACTCTGATCACCCCCGCAACACGCAAGAAATTACCCCAACGGAGTGAAAGGGAAGAGTTATACGTGGACCACCTTGTACTTTTTAAGCCGTTGATCTTTCCCTCTTGCTACGACCAGACGATTTCCTTCAGCTTTGGAGGGTGGCTTGATGGTAAGAGGGGTTGATGAGGGCTCTGTCTAACCCCTCCACCTCGAAAATAATCTCTTTCATGCTGAGGAAAAGCGTCGAGCAGTAGAAAAGGTACAACAGAAAGGGCGTCATCGATCTGAAGTGAGTAGTAGTAGTAGTAGTAGTAATGGTGGCGGTAGTAGTAGTAGTAGTAGTAGCAATCTCTGGCTCCTGTGCATGTGAACCCAGTGGACTGCAGACTGAAGTTACCCCTCTCCTGCAGGCCAATATCTTCCTTTCGGTGGATAGGGAGGGAGTTGAGGGGACGTTTGTATAACCCGGCAGCTCCACCGCCCGGTTATATCGGTGCCACCACGTGAAGGCGTCCCTCTCCACACCCCTTAAGTGTGGTATTATAAGTGTGGTAAGGAGTTCAGTTATTGAGATGGTGTGGGTTGTGGTGTATGGTGTGGCAGTGAAGATTTGAGCTTTGTGTGACTGAGGTGTGGTAGTGAATGTGGTGTTGTGGTAGTGCGGTATCGGGTTTTATAGATAGTGTGGTAGGTAGGTAGGTAGACTGTTACTGTGGGTGTGTGGGTGTATCGGTGGGGCGGGGTGTAGGGGGGTGTAGGTATGTTTTTTCCTACTCCCAGACACCCCTCCCCCCCTCCTCCTTCCTCATTCACTGTCGCTTGGATCTGAGGAATGCGGAAGTGTGGGTGGGGGCGAAGGGATGCGAGAGAGAGAGAGAGAGAGAGAGAGAGAGAGAGAGTAGTTTTATAGTGTGGGTTTGGATAAGGATAATTATGTGTGTGTGTGTGTGTGTGTGTGTGTGTGTGTGTTTGTGAAAGTTATACAGTGTGTGTTTTTAGAGAAGGGTGTGGACTGAGCATGTGAAAGAGTGAGTTTAAGTGTACTGAGTGGGTGGATGTGGAGGAATGTGGGTGTGGGTGTGGTAATTTGAGTGTGGGTGTGCGTAGGTGTAGACCTGTGGTGTAGTGGATGGTGTGGTGTGGGAGTAGTGGTATTGTGCTGTGTGTGAGAGTGGGTAGTGTATCAGCATGTTGGTATTATGTGGTGTGGTGTGGTGTGTTGGTATTGTGGTGTGGTGTGGTGTGTTGGTATGATGTGGTGTGGGGTGGGTGTGGCCATGGGTGTGGGTGATGGTAAAGTGATGTGTTTGGGAGATGTATGGTGTGGTGTATGTGCCTTGGTGGTGTGTGGGGGTAGGTGTGGTATAGGTGGTAGGCGTGGCGTAGTATGAGTCTCGTGGTATGTATGTGCAATGAAGTATGTGTGTATTTCCGTAGTACCCTCTTCTAAGCGATTTATTCTTGCATATGGCTAATTAATATCCTTTAGAAAAATTAGAAGGGCTTATATAACACAGAACGGGACAGAAACGTGTAATAAGCAAACTAAGTCGCCTAGGAAAAGATGTCAGGGAGCTTCCTTAACAGACGAGAATATGGGCTCTGATTCTACGCAGCATGAGAGAGAGAGAGAGAGAGAGAGAGAGAGAGAGAGAGAGAGAGAGAGAGAGAGAGAGAGTAAATCTGTATTATAACCCGTATTTAGATATCGACTTAGTAATCACGTATTGGCATGTACAATTACTCTAATTTTCTTTTAACTGAGATTGGTAGTAATTATGGCATTATCGAAGGCAGCGTAAAGAGAGAGAGAGAGAGAGAGAGAGAGAGAGAGTAACATTAATGAAGGCAACATGAAGAAAATATTACTGCGTTGTGTGTGTGTGTGAGAGAGAGAGAGAGAGAGAGAGAGGGGGGAAAGTGAGCGAGTGAGTGAGCGTGCCTGTATATTTATGTATGTGAGAGAGGCCCGGAGACAATTACCAGCATTGATTTTCTCACAGTAGCCTCATAGCTCAGCACACACACACACACAGAGTCAGCAGCTGGTCCTATACACTTAACAATAGCTTAACAGTAACCCTCTGATGGTAGGGACAGCTCTAGAGCTCTGTTCCAGCTGATACCAGATGATTTTATTCTGCTGAGAGAGAGGGAGAGGGGAAACTTGATTATGAGCACCTTCAATCACACACACACCAGAGAGAGAGAGAGAGAGAGAGATAGCCTCGTTTGATGTGAGGACGGTGAAAGCAGAGACCAAAACAACACTCGTCCCCAGTCTCTTTGCAGGGGGTGGGCTCTCACTCTTTCAGACAAGCTGGGGACGAGACAAGTATTTCAAAACACCAATGCTGGTAACCTCATCGCCTGCACCCTTTGTACTCTAACTTGGCCTAAAATTTCCATTTCTCCGTCTTGAATGCTAAATTGCAAAGGATGATTAACACTAGAATATGATGCTAGTCGTGAGGAAGTGCTTAGTAATGTCTTTTTCCGCCACTGTGCTACGTGAAATAAGCTGCGAAAGGACAGAGACCCGGGTTATGGTTAAAGGACTGTAATACCTCTTTCCTCAGTAGACCTTGTTCCAAATACAGGATTTTTGGAACCAGGTACAGACTTTCTTGTACCACCTCATGCCTTGTTCCCTGGATCTATGACGGAGGAGCTTCACCTCTGTAAAAGAAACTCGCTACCAGTGACCATCAAAATTAAAATCCCTGCAATATCCAAAGACAGGGGAATGGCCTCACATTGTCTAGCAGTGAGATTCAGCTTCCCTATCCCAAGTAATTTTAACTTAAGCCGCTGTATCTCCACTACCGTATAATAAATCTTCACTGTTGATAACCAAAACACGCCACGAACATCTTATTCTTCTCCACCGACTTCGCCCGAGTTTCGCTTGCCGATGTAAACAATAATAATATCGACTTAACAATTTTAAATATTCATCACAGTCCATGAATCTTACACTTGTTTAAGCTTTCATTAACACGAATATTAACAGTATATACATTATTTATTAAAAAGAATCTTATTTTTTGTTAATTCTGACACCTGGTTTGAGAGCCAGGAATCCCAAATATACCCGCCCCGACCTTACCGAATTGTACCTAGGCCGAATACGCAATCCACCGAGAAATTACTCTCGGTTCCTTGCCAAGCTTGATTTGAGGTTCTATACTCCTCCCGCTTGAACTTGGCTCAAATTTTCTTTCTTTTGTACCTTATTTCACGCAACGTAATGGCATAAGACAACAGAACCACGGCTCTACTGTATGTCCCCTCCATGGCACTTCCTCGTGACTGGGATCGTAATCTTGTGTAAATCTCTTGGTGCAACTCAGCCATGAAGATAGAGAGATGGTAATTTTAGGCCAAGTTGACGTAAAATTCGTATAGTGTGGCAGTTCCTTATTACCCTAATGTTGTTCGGGAATCTTATCTATTTTTATTTATTTATTCATTTATTTATTTATTGGTGCTGGTGATGGTTAACTTTGATCGTGAAGGGATAGGTAGAAGTTATAGACTGATATTAATGAAGGAGTTTCAGGGAAGAGAGATTTATTCCAATATTCGTGTGACCGACGTTGTGGAATAGGAATTGAGAGAGGTGAGGGGAAGGGGAAGGGGTAGACTGAGAGTACAAGTGTAAATATATGATTGGGAGACGTGGAAGGGAAGTACTGCTCCTGGTGGGGGAGGGGGGGGTGGCGTGTACAGAAAATTGTACTGTTTGTGTGATTGATGGCTGGGAATAAGTCATGAGAGAGAGAGAGAGAGAGAGAGAGAGAGAGAGAGAGAAAGTATATATATAGAGAGAGAGAGAGGCGTGTCACTTGGGTAGACTGTTGGTGGAGGGGTTTGCGTGTCGAAACAAATCCTAATGTGTGATTTACATCGGAATAATTTATAAGGAGAGAGAGAGAGAGAGAGAGAGAGAGAGAGAGAGAGAGAGCGCTTTATTAATAGAAGAGCAATTACATTCTTATTTTCACACATTGTTATGCCGGAGCCTTTTTGCATTAT
>NC_137006.1:41656740-41669240 GCF_032717465.1 Coenobita brevimanus | reverse complement strand
GTATTAATATTTTTCTGTGTCATATATTTCTAGCCAAGCTCAAGAAGGCCTGTTTCCTTGTCTTGTTCTTCTTCCTGGTTTCCCTCTGCCTTGGATTTCTCTCTCTCTCTCTCTCTCTCTCTCTCTCTCTCTCAAACACACGGCAGCAAAGGCAAAAGTGTGTGTGAGAGAGAGAAAGGCATCTCATATCACGCGACGTGTGTTTACAGAGACAAGAATATAGACAAGGAATGTGAGTTGGCTTTTTTCGCAGGGAGAGAGAGAGAGAGAGAGAGAGAGACGTATACTTGTGGTCTTCGAAGGCTCCCTCGTAATACTTCTTTACCTGTGCACTTATGAATTATGGCGGGTGCATCTTTTTACAGTGTCGCGGTATGGTGCGGTGTGGTGTGTAGTGTGGTGAGGTGAGGTGTGATGCGGTGTGGTATGATGCGGTGTGGTATTCTGTGGTGGTGTGATGCAGTGGGCTATAGTGTGGTGTGATGTAGTGTAGCATAGTGTAGGGAGTTGTGGTGGTGTGGTATGATGCAGTGTGGTGTGGTGTGGTATGGTGCAGTGTGGTGTGTTGTGGTGCAGTGTGGTGTGTTGTGGTGCAGTGTGGTGTGTTGTGGTGCAGTGTGGTGTGTTGTGGTGCAGTGTGGTGTGTTGTGGTGCAGTGTGGAGTGTTGTGATGCAGTGTGGTGTGTTGTGGTGCAGTGTGGTATGATGCAGTGTGGTGTTGTGTGGTGCAGTGTGGTGTGTTGTGGTGCAGTGTGGTGTTGTGTGGTGCGGGTCGGCAGTTCAGTCACCCCAGCCTTATCTCTGCTATCGGGGGGCGGTATTAATTAGCCGGTAATATGGTGAAGGGCCTCAGGTGACGCTCCCACAACACCACACACACCCTCTCATCACCAGGCAGGCAGGGGAGAAGAAGGGTTGGCAGGGGAGAAGAAGGGTAGGCAGAGGAGAAGAAGGGTAGGCAGGGGAGAAGAAGGGAAGGCAGGGGAGAAGAAGGGTAGGCAGAGGAGAAGGAGGGCAGGCAGGGGAGAAGAAGGGCAGGCAGGGGAGAAGAAGGGTATGGAAAGGAGGAAACAGGCAGGGGAGAAGAAGGGTAGGGAAAGGAGGAAACAGGCAGGGGAGAAGAAGACAGGCAGGGGAGAAGGAAACAGGTAGGGGAGAAGGAGACAGGCAGGGGAGAAGGAGACAGGCAGGGGAGAAGAAGACAGGCAGGGGAGAAGAAGACAGGCAGGGGAGAAGAAGACAGGCAGGGGAGAAGGAGACAGGCAGGGGAGAAGAAGGGCAGGGAAAGGAGGAAACAGGCAGGGGAGAAGAAGACAGGCAGGGGAGAAGGAGGGCAGGCAGGGGAGAAGAAGACAGACAGGGGAGGAAGAAACAGGCAGGGGAGAAGAAGGAGGGTAGCAGGCAGGGGAGGAAGGAGGGTAGGCAGGGGAGAAGGACACAGGCAGGGGAGAAGGAGACTGGCAGGGGAGAAGAAGGGTAGGCAGGGGAGGAAGGAGGGCAGCGGGGAGAGGAAGGAAGGCAGGGATGGGAGAAGGAGACAGGCAGGGGAGAAGAAGGGTAGGCAGAGGAGAAGGAGGCAGGCACAGCAGAAGGGAAGCAGGCAGGGGAGCAAGGAGAGGCAAAGAGACAGGCAGGGGAGGAAGAGGGACAGGCAGCAGAGGAAGGGAGACAGGCAGGGGAGGAAGTGTTAGGCAGAGAAAGGAGGGTTAAGCAGGAGGCTATACAGAATATGGCGAGAGAGAGAGAGAGAGAGAGAGAGAGAGAGAGAGAGAGAGAGAGAGAGAGAGAGAGAGAGAGAGAGAGGTAAGAACAAAGCATGCAGTATGAATTAGAGCACAGGAGGAGCAGCAGGGGAAGTGAAGGCAGGGTAGAATGAATGTGACAGCATGATATGACAGGGGAATAAGTCTGACAGGATTAATATGACAGTAAAACAATATCATCAAGAAGGGCGACAGGAACAAAGAAGACGATGATAAGAAAGATGACGATGACACCAAAATATGACACGTAAGCAAGTTTCTTCTTGTACCTCACCTGTTTCACCTTAATAATATTTTGAGTTTCTTTTTCGGGTTTAAATAATGACGCCGTTTCCATAAATATCTAGGACTGGTCGTTTCCAAGACCGAAATAAATCGAAAAGGTAGAGTTGCTTGGGGTTCTCCTGAGTTTATGAAAGTATGGTTCAAGAAGGGAAAGTTAGTTTTGACACACACACACACACACACACACACACACACACACACACACACACACACACACACACACACACGTTATCACCTTCACCTCGATGTCTACCTGGTATATGGTTTTATTTTATTATGGCCAACAGCATGCTTTACTTTAGAGCCATGAAGAAAACTCAGACTGAAGAGATTAGCCACCAGTAGCCATCCTCCATCCCTCATCCAATCCTCCTCTGGGCCATCAGCAGCGTCGGGGCCCCAGTATACCCGTAGGCTGCTCAGTTCCGACAATTAATTAAATGTTGACGAGCCTCCATGGCCCCGTTATGGGTGCAGTAAAGCCCACCAACCCCTGGATGTAAACCATTGCGGTGCCCATCCCGTTGCAGCGCCTTAACCACCTACACCACTAAGCGGCATTTGGTTATGTGGCTACCACCCAGCGTGGCTAATAGTGTTCTGTGTTACAATTAACCATGGTTTGTCATTCAGTGCAGTCACCTGCAGTCAGCACTACATCAAGCGAGTGAGCGGTGGGTGCCCCCAGCTACCACAAAACCATCTCTAGCGAGAATGGACACTCACAGAGTGCAACACCAGCACCCACTATATGGCCTTAGAGCCAAACATTACACTGCCTCTTAACCTTGATCTTTGACCGATTGTTCTAAAAATGGAATTCCTCCATTCAAGGCTAACCCTTAACCCTGCCACAAGATTGGTCCCAAGCGAAGCAGAATTGTTGTGAGCTGACCTTGTCCTATGACCCTGACATTTGACCTTTTCTTGTGACCTTGATCTTTGACTGATTGATATCAAAAACTTTTTTTTGGCTGCTTTACCTTGAACAATTTCTCAGAGAATGTTGTATAGCTGACATTGCCATATTACCCTGTCCTTTGACGTATTGATCTAAAAAAAAAAAAAAAATCGTCGTCTAACCCTCATCTCCCCCACCAGGCTTAGTCCAAATCATATATATATTTTTTTTTTAAGTTACAGACACACGGGTTGAACTCTGACCTTAGGCTGTGACCCTGACCTTGACTTTTTCTTAAACTCTCAACCCATCGTTCTTGCCTTACCTTCACCTCGTCCACTAAGTTTGGTCAGAATCAGATAAAAGATGATTAAGTTGACCTTGCTGGGTCGGACTTTGTCTTAACCCTGTGACATTGACCCTTGACCCATTGCTCTAAAAAAAGAATATTTCAATGCATTGGGTGACCCATAACATTTCCACCAGATTTTCTTGAGATCGAATAAAAACCGAGTTGTTTTATTGGCACACGCACACACACACACACACACACACACACACACACACACACACACACACACACACACACACACACACACACACACACACACACACGCCGATCAAAACACAACACCCTCTCACGCGTCGGTGTCATCATCCCTTCAGCATTACGAAAACGATTTATTACTCTCTTCCCAGTCATGAAAATCCAATGATTCAACTGAGGAGGGACATAGCTGAGTAAGGAGGTATTAAACGAGTGTTGCTTCACTAGGAAATGGCCCGTAAAAAGAGTGAAAGGGGAGAGAGGGAGGGAAGGAGAGGGGGAAGGAAGAAAGAGGAGAGAAAGCGAGAGGGACGCTGCTGGATGAGATAGTACCCCCAGCAATGACTCTCCTAATGGCTCATCTAATTAACATCCTAAGTGATTCCTATTAAGAAAATGCTTCGCCCACATCATTACACCGGATGGCACTGCTATTACGCCCAGATGCACTGTTTTCATCACCACCATCGTCATCATCATCATCATCATCATCATCATCATTGTCATCATCATCATCATCCAGCCCAGAGAGCCAGGAATGAGAGTAATAGAGTGAGACACTAACCCAAATTTGCCCAATTCAATGAGCCACACTCCCATCCACTCGCCATTCAATCTCCCGGAATCCTGACTCCACCTGTTGGATTAAAAAGTACACATTACTCGCATAGCTTCACACACACACCTGTATGAGAGAGAGAGAGAGAGAGAGAGAGAGAGAGAGAGAGAGAGAGAGAGAGAGAGAGAGAGAGAGAGAGACATACCGAGCCTCTCTCAGCTTAGGTATATTAGCCAGAAGAGGAAAGGGTCAAATAGAATATGTGAAAATATTAAACGAATCTTTATATAATTTGACAGAAATATTCCAGGCCTCTCTCAGCTCAGGTATATTAGCCGGCAGAGGGAAGTGGGAGGCAGAAGTGAAATATTAGGCCCCAAATTTTATCCCTCACTGTCCTTCCACGATCACCATTCTCCCATCACTTCTTCCCCTGTGGTGGGCATTGGTTAGCGCATCCGGTTCGCAATTGCAAGGGCCCGGGTTCGCTTCTGGGGTGGGTGAGACTGGCAGGTTTGTCTCCTCTCACGCTTCTGTTCGCCCACCAGCGGAAAAGGGGACCTGGATGTAACATTTTGAGTTTCGAGTCGTGTGTAGTTGATAAGCATAAAACGAAACTTTCATCTTCTACTTCTTCTTCTTCTATATCTTCTTCTTACTATCTTATTATTATTATTATTATTATTATTCCTTCTTCTTCTTCTTCTTCATCTTCTTCTCCTCCTCCTCTTCCTCCTCTTCTCCTCCTCCTTTTCTTGTACGTTTGAGACGCCTTGACCTCCTTTCGCAGACTTCATTTCATTCTTTTTACCTAGGCCGAGATTTTCGTCCCTTAACAACTTCTTTCTTGCTGTTTAGTGGCAGAATAAGACAATACTACGACTCTACATCCTTTCCATAGCACTTCTTCGTGACTAGTACCTTATTCTAGTGATTATTGTTACAGTTTAGCATTCAGTATGGGCACACGGCACTTTTGGGCTTGGTTGAAGTGAATGGAGTATAGATGCAGCAGGCGTGATTCTCTCTCTCTCTCTCTCTCTCTCTCTCTCATTGGTTTTGCTATATCGGACCCTCAGATTGGTCCAATATTTCCCGATAATTATTACCACCGCCGAGGAGGTTATGTTTTCACCCCTGTTCGTTTGTTTGTCTGTTGGTTGGTTGGTTTGTGAGCAAGATTACACAAAAACTACTGGACGGATTTCCACGAAACTTGGTAGAAGAATGAGCCTTGGCCCAGAATAGCCTCCATTAAATTTTGGTGCGGATCCGGATAAAGGTGCGGATCCAGGATTTTTTTTTTTTCTCTCTTTCTTTAACATTGCGAGATAGGGCGTTTTTCGACATTTTCGTAAATTGTTCAGTGAATATTGCATGTATCTTGATAAAAAAAAATTCAGGTATATTTAGGATGTTAGTATCTACGAATGTGTACAGTTTGGCGCGGATCCAGATAAAATTCCGGATCTAGCGGATTTAAATATGCTTTTATAGGGGGGTAGTCTTTTTCCATATTGGTTTAGACTTGACTGAATTAACAGGAACTGCATGTTGGGCCTTGGCGGAGGTATACGCTCTACTGTCATTCTAGTTATATATGGGACCCATTTGCCTCTTTCTATTTCCGATCCGGCGTGAGTTCCCTATTTCCTCTTAGGCGTTTGTATTCTACCCACAAGCCTAATCCCAGAGTTTATCCAGTGACTGACACACATACACACACACATTTTCCTACGCGTACCCTAACCCAAAGTCCGTGAAAATACCCATGTCCAAAATCACGCACACACACACACACACACACACACACACACACACACACACACACATATCCTAGTCATTCCACTCTAAGCAGTCCTGAAGTTTAGTAAAGGCGCCTTAACTGGACAAGACTAAGATAAAAACACTGCCATATGGAAGGAGTTAAGGCGCCTGTGTTCCGCCTCGTATCAGTCCATCCAAACGCCTTATCACTCTTATCTTTAGGCCTTGAATACCAGGGGACACTTTCTTCACTGACCTTGCCATTATCAGACGGTTTTTCACACTGAAGAGGGGCGCCTTCTCGTGGTGGCACTGATATAGCTTGGTCGTGGATCTGCCTGGCTGTACAGACGCCCCCCAGGTCCCTCCCTCTCCCCCGAAAGGAGAAAAAGGGAATCTTCAGCCTTCAGTCCACTGGGTTCACGTCCAGACGAACCTACAACACCAACAACAACAACTTGCATCTTATCGCCAAACGCCTAATCCCGGAGTTCATCACAAAAACGCCTGCAGGACCATCTGTCACACGTCACGTTCTCTGATGACGATGATGATGATAAGGAGGAGGAGGAGAGACGGAGGAAGAGGAGGGGGAAGAGGAGGAAAAAGGGGAGAAGAAGAGGGGAAGACAACGATGACGATGATAACAATGATGATGACGACGACGATGATGATGATGATGATGATAGTGGCTCCACGTCTCTTCCTCCCCGTATATTCCCTCCCCCCCTTTCATATCCTCCCCTCTCCCTTCTCCCATATCCCTCCCCCTCCCCCTTGTTAATTCACTCCCCCCCCCCCCCGTCTGCATCTCACACCTTCGATACCTGCTTTACCTGATATCCATTTCCCCCTCAAGTTTGCCCAGGATAGTGATGAGAAAGGAAAGTGGGTATCCGGAAAATTAGATTGGTGTGTGTGTGTGTGTGTGTGTGTGTGTGTGTGTGTGTGTGTGTGTGTGTGAGGGCAAATAGGATCCCACGTATGAAAACTCGCTTCTAAAGGAGCCTCCCTCGATCCCTCGCTCCTCCTTCCTCGCTTCCTGCTCGGTTCCTATGCTAATGTTGCCTCCACTAATATCCATCAGCTTGGGAATGCATTTAAAAGGAATGAAAAGAATATTGTCAGCCTGAGAATGTTTTTGAGGGGAATGGAAAGAATATTGTCAATCTATATGCTAATTTTTCTCTTTGACTAATCTCCATCAACTTGGTAATTCCCTATAATGGATGGAAAAGATCATGTCAAACGAATATATAATGTTAGTTGGTATTCTGCCGTTTTCTTTGTTAATATCCATCAACCTGGGAATGATCTTGGAGTAGTGGAAAGGATTATATTAAAGAATGGAATGCTGGAGTTCATATGATTATTACTCTCTGGATCTGATTGTCTCTCTACCTTTCTTTTAGCACCTTTATTAAAGACTAAGAGGGTGTATGTAGGTGAAGTGGAGGGAGAGAGAGAGAGGGAGGGGAAGACTGAGGGTGAGGTGGAGGGATGAGTTGAGACGTGTATGAAGGAGGGGGGAGTGAGTTGGGGGGAGGGTAGTCAAATGGTGGGTGACAGAGCGACTTAGAGGCTTTTTGTCTGTGGCCACCCTTCGCGGGATTAGGGCGTCGGGCTATAGATAGATAGATAGATAGATATATAGAATTTCTTGACACAATAGTAGAATACACACACACACACACACACACACACACACACACACACACACACACACACACACACACACACACACACACACAGCAAATACTTCTGGACGGACCGTGGAATGTTGAAGTACTATTGTCAGTTCGCTGTTACAACCACCGCCTCATCGGAACGTGATCCCTGTGGACTGCAGGCCTGAGTACCCTTTATCCCTCTGGTCACCATCATCCTTTTGGGGGGATAGGGAGGGGAGTGTGGGACGTTTCTATAACAAGGCAGCTCCATCAACCAGTCATATCAGCGCCACCACGTGAAGGCCACCCTCTCTAGATTGATATAGATACACCAGTTGTCCTTAACGTGACAGGCCTAGGCAAGAACAGACGGCAGTGATATTTTTTTTTTTTTTTTTTTCACCTCAACTTGACAGGGATTTTCGTCCTTTTTTGCAAGTTATTTTCCTCGCTTGATGGCAGGAAAAAAAAAAAAAACACGGCTCAACATCCTTACCATAGCACTTCTTCGTGACCAGCAGAATATTCCTGTGTTAATCACTTGTTACACTTCAGCATTCAAGATGGAAAGGTGTCAGTTTTAGGCCAAGTTAAAGAGAAGAGACAATTTTTGGGTCAGGCTGAAGTGAAAGGGGTATAGCAAATGTCTAGGTCCATTATTATTAAAGGATGGCATGTAGTCCAGTTTGATTATTTTAAAGTAATAAAATGTAATAAAACTTAATGCCAGCCATGCAATTTGGAGGGAATGATGAGAGGAAATCCGGCAGTAAAGAAAGAGGAATGAGGGTGGCGATGGCAGGTGTCCAGAAATGGTGGATAGGCGCATTCAACCCCTACCCCACCACACACGGTTGCTGGAGAGGTGTTAGGACTCCATATTATAAATACAATTGATTATAGAAAACATGATAGATAGATAGATAGACAGATAGGTAGACAGACAGATAGAAGCAGCAAGTCAGAGGTATTGTGTCAGTGAGAATCGAGCAATGCTAAACATGCTTACACACTCTAACTCAAGGAATGCTTTATAGGCACACGACAGCACCTAGTGACCATACACACACATACACACATACTCACACACAGGCTTCTAGAACATTCCAACAACAGTGTAACACACGTGACACGACCCCTGCTACACCAGAATTTAAGAAGCAGAGCTCAGAAGGAGACAGGCCATAGAACCGGCAGGTAGTAGGGAGAACGAGCCTAGCAACATGGAAGAGAGAGAGAGAGAGAGAGAGAGAGACAGGGAGGTAGCTCACGGGACTGTACTTTATACTTCACTCGTGTGTGAGAGACTTTGTTAATATTTCCAAGACAAATAAAAATAGTCCCATACTCGTCTTTACCTCTCCTGTCATTGCCTGACAATGGGAATTAAGATTATCTACTTACAAACTACTCACGTATAACAACCGCTCGTCCACGAGTATAGTATATGTATAACTGATCTACAAAACACACTGCAAGAAGCTACAAAGTTATTGTGAGAGAGGGACGCCTTCGTGTGGTGGCGCCGATATAAACCAGGCGGCTCCACTGCCTGGTTATACACACGTCCCTCAGCCAGTTCCCAGCCCCCCATGGTGGGGATGCTAGGGGGCTGAAAGGCATTTTAAGCTTGCATGGGACTGGGTTCACGTTTCAGATGAACCTAGGGCTACAACATTTGCTACTACTACTACTACTACTACTACAACTACTATTACAACTACTACTACTATTACAACTACTACTACTATTACTACTACTACTACTACTACTATTACTACTACTACTACTACTACTACTACTACTACTACTACTACTATTACTACTACTACTACTACTACTACTACTACTAAAACTTCCTTGTTATGATCATTATTATTATTATTATTATGCCTATCTTACAATTGCAGTATATCGAAGGCTATTTGGCGTAGATCCTTCAAACTTGGTCAGCTTAGTCTGACAGCTGTCCGCTTCTTTTGGTCAAATACGTTGGCAGTCCGTCAAACGGATCTCTGGATATCATTCGGAACACAGAAAAGCGAGTCAGTCAAGCTATCTCAAGAATCACTTAAACTAGGAAGCTGAAATTTAATACAGTATACCATTAAGGCGACGCAGTGCGGAAAGGTGTATGGTTCCAGTCGGTTGATTGTTCTCTAAGATCACCTGGGTATATATATATATATATATATATATATATATATATATATATATATATATATATATATTGGTGTGGTGAATCGTCCAGTAGGCCTAGTCGGTGAGCTATGTGGCAGGAGGCTTGGAGTGGCAGGCAGACAGACGCTCCTCTTGGGCCGCATATCAAGGGAGAGGCGGTAGTCTTGTGGCCCTAGCAGACTCCCTAACGCTTCTTCCTCTCCTGCTGACTTCTGCTTTTTTACGCCAGTATTGTCTCATATATATTACTGATGCAAATTCTTCTACTCTTGAAAAAAAATATAGTAAACGTTTGTGCAAGGGACCATAATCCACTTTGGACTGAGAATATCAATTGTAATTTTAATCTTCCTTTCACTAATTATATTCAAATGGAAAGGATCTCTAGTAATGATGAAATTAATGAAGGCTCTATCCAAACCCTTCCGTTCAAGAAAATATATCTCCACGCCTATCACTGCATTACGTTTACACACCACCAATGATACCAGGATGTGTGGGCCTGTATGGGGATTAGCAGGATTAGCCGTGTCATACAAGATAAATAGCTAAGGAAAATGTGTCACGGAGGATAATACACTAGCATAACACTGAAATAACATACAGGATAATATAAAACTTTACTCGAACAATTATGAAACTCGAGCCAAATATTCTAAAAAAGTTGGTCAGGTTCCATAAATCGTATCCCTGTGGTTCGAAAGGCACCGCTCACCCTCCCCTTATTTATCGCTCTGAGGTGGATCGATATTCATGCCCGCGACTGTACTTCCCTCTCCCCGGTTTCTTCCGCCTTCGTGTCAGAATGAAAGAGGGTGAAGAAAATGCTAAGGAGGATGTGAAATGCAGTACGGAAAATGAATAACCAAAGCCCGTATTCCCGTCTGTTAAAGAAGCCCCGTAACTCCTTTCCCTAAGCGATTTTGCCTGTAAAAAAGATAATGATGATAACTGTGCAATGCAGGATCGAAAATAAATCACTGAACCCGTATTCTCGTTGGTTGAAGAAGCTCCCTAACACCTTTTCCTAAGCAACTTATTTTCCCTATTACACCTTACTGTCTATCTCTGCAATACATTAATCATTCAATATCACCTTACTCTGCATATATAAAGTGAAAAAGGATACTAACTAGCCGTAATAAAATAAATCGCTTAGGAAGAGGTGTTAGGGAGCTTCCTTAACTGACGTACGAGCCTGAGAGAGAGAGAGAGAGAGACGTGCCAGGGATGCTCCTAGGCCCACGAGATTACTTTTAAACATCAAAACATAGATTTAATGCAAGAAAATAAAGCAATAAATAGAAGAATAAATAGCAGAGGGACAGTTGCTAGGGCTGCCACTAAGCCCACGATGACCTGGCCCTTAAATAACCCCCTCCCCCCCCTTGCTACGTGGGCGGAATGGGAACTGATAAGAAAGTAGATAAGATGATTTTACGGTGGGGAGGAGGAGGAGGAGGAGGAAGCGGGTCATTTGGGGAGATGGCCGCCGAGGATGGGATCACAAGCAACGCCCAATAATTCTTCCTTTTCGTTCCCAGAGTTTTTTCATGATCACTTCTAGCTAATATTTCCCCTGACCTGACCTAACCTGACCTGACCTAAGCTAACCTAACCTGACCTAACCCGACCTAACCTGACCTAACCTAATCTTACCTCACAACCTAACCTAACCTAACCTGACCTGATCTGACCTAACCTGACCTGACCTGACCTAACCTAACCTGACCTAACATAACCTGACCTAACATAACCTAACCTGACCTAACCCAGCCTAACCTGTCCTAACCTGACCTAACCTAATCTAACCTGACCTAACCTAACCTAACCTGACCTAGCATGACCTAATCTAACCTAACCTGACCTAGCATGACCTAACCTGACCTGACCTAACATGACCTAACCTAACCTAACCTGACCTAACATAACCTGACCTAACCTGACCTAACCTAACCTGACCTGACCTAACCAGACCTAGAATAAGAAGTATAGTGCCCATCTCGACAACAGTTCGGACATTTGTCACCTGTCACCCATTAATTTTAGGAACAACTCTAGCGGAAAGACCCGGAAGACGCGACGGAAATACTTAATGCTCTCTCCTATGACTCGCTAAAGAATGAGAGACTGACTAGGAGAGCGTCTATGAGTGACCTTGTTTCACCATCAGGATCACTGCCAATAGGGACTGTAGTTTGATGGGTGTCTTGTGGTAAAAGAATTGTGGTGTGGTGTGGTGTGGTGTGGTGTGGGATGGGGTAGGTTGGGGTGGTTGTCATTGTTGGCTGTTCTGGAGGTGTGGTGTGGTGTGGTGTGGTGTGGTGTGAGATGGGGTAGGTTGGGGTGGTTTGATATTGTGGTATGTTCTTTGGTGGTGTGTGGCGTGGTGTGGTGTGGTGTGGTGTGAGATGGGGTGGTTTGTCACTGTTGGCTATTCTGAGCTGTGGTATGGTGTGGTGTGGTGTGGTGTGTGGTGGGATAGGGTGGTATGGGACGATGTAGTGTGAAGTGACGTTGTGTTGTGTTGGGGTTGTGTGGTATTATATGATGTGGTGTGGTGTGGTGTGGTGTTACGGTGTAGGTGTGATGTCTTAGAGTAATGAGAGGTAATTTCTTCGGTAGTAACAATTATTTCCTTTTCAACAGGTGAGAGAGAGTCATGAATCAACCAGCATTTGTAGTGAATATTAAAGATGAATATTTTTGTAATGATTGTTCTGTATTTATGAGGATCTCTCTCTCTCTCTCTCTCTCTCTCTCTCTCTCTCTCTCTCTCTCTCAAATCAACCATTTCACCCCAAGAACTTCCTTTATATTCTCGCCA
>NC_137006.1:41641740-41654240 GCF_032717465.1 Coenobita brevimanus | reverse complement strand
CGAGAGAGGGGAGAGAATTGGAAATATGAGGCAGGTGAAGAAGAAAGTGTGAGGGAGTTTGAGAGAGTATGAGGTAATGGAGTATGAGAGAGAGAGAGAGAGAGAGAGAGAGAGAGAGAGAGAGAGAGAGAGAGAGAGAGAGAGAGAAGGAGTGTGAGGCAAATGAGGGAGGGCTGTCAGGGAGGTGAGGGAGAAAGTATGAGTAGGGAAAGATAGGGTGAGGGAGTGTGAGGAAGGTAAGGAAGGAAATGTGAGGGAGGAAGGGTGAGACGAGGGAGTGTCAGGGAGATGAGGGAAGGAAGGTGAGGGAAATTGAGGGAGGGAGTGTAAGGGAGGTGAGGAAGGAAGGATACGGCGAGGGAAGGAGGTGGAGGTCGGTGGTGCAGTGGTTAGCCAATTCATCTCGGAACATGTAGGACGCGAGGTCAATTTTGGTGCCGGTCAGACTAGTGGACAAATTTATCTCTACCTCTTTTATCTATTCACCCAACTGCGTAATTAGGGACCTGGATGTAACAACAGTGGTCCGTAATCTAGGGGAAACTTTGGACTTAGCAGAACTTAAATGTCTGCCTTGTTGATGCTCGTGTAGGTGATAGTTTTTTTTTTTTTTAATCAGTCTTTTGTTTATATTTTTCAACGAGTTAGAAGTTTGGATTATAAGGGGCCTTTATTATTATTATTATTATTATTATTATTATTACATTTTTTGTTGTTATTTTATTATAATTATCATTGTTAGTATTACTATTACTACTGCCGCTACTACTACTACTATCATTATTACTATTATTATTATTATTATTATTATTATTATTATTATTATTATCATAGTAGTAGTAGTAGTAGTAGTAGTAGTAGTAGTAGTAGCAGTAATAGTTTTTGTTGTTGCAGTAGTGGTAGTAGTAATAGTAGTTTTTATTGTTGTTGATGTCGTTGCACCAGCCCCAGGTTCATCTGAATCTGAACCCAGTGGACCGCAGGCTGAAGTTACCCTCTCATGCAACCCTCCATCCTCCTTCTGGGTGATAGGGAGTTGAGGGACCTTTGTACAGCCAGGCAGCCCACCTCCCTCTTGTATCAGTGCCACCACGTGAAGGTCAGGTCAGGTTAGGTTAGGTCATTTTAGGTCAGGTCAGGTTGGGTCAGGTCAGGTTAGGTCAGGTCAGGTCAGGTCAGGTGGTGTCCCTCTTCAGCGCCACACCATGAGAGGGGAAAATGGTAAATCCTCAGTACTCTAGGAATCAAGGGGTGAAAATGGACGAGGGGAGAATGAGGGGGAAAGGAAAGAAGAATGACAGTGGAAAGAGGGAAATGGAGTAATGGGATTGCTATAGGGTGGAGAGAGAGAGAGAGAGAGAGAGAAGAGTGGATGTTTGAGAGGGTATAATGATGGAAAAGGGTGTGAATGTTAGAGAGAGAGAGAGAGAGAGAGACCCTTGCATCACAGAAGAATAAGACAAGGATAACAAAACAAGAATTTTCCACATCTCACCCTTAAATCCTTTTTCTAGACGACTTAAACTACATGAGAAACAGAAATACAACCCTGTAGAACTGAAATCTATCTATCTACTTATTCTTCTATCTATCGCCTGACGTTGCATACTTTGAATTAAAAAAAAATTTCCCTATTCAGTAACAACCTCTTTCTACGACACACCTCTTGTAGACTCTCGTTGGTTAAGGAAGCTCCCTAACACCTCTTCCGTGGCGATTTAGTTTTGGTTATGGGTGGTTAATATCCTTTTGTGAGCTATTTATGTAGAGTATGGAGTTATTGGAAAGAGGAGAGAAAGGTGTGATAAACAAAATAAATCTTTTAGGAAAAGGTGTCAAGGTGTAATAAACAAAATAATTCGCTTAGGAAAAGGTGTTAAGGTGTAATAAACAAAATAAATCGCTTGGGAAAAGGTGTTAAAGTGTAATAAACAAAATAAATCGCTTGGGAAAAGGTGATAAGGTGTAGTAAACAAAATAAATCGCTTGGGAAAAGGTGTTAAGGTGTAGTAAACAAAATAAATCGCTTGGGAAAAGGTGTTAGGGAGCTTCTTTAATTAACGAGAGTAAGGGACAGTATTTCTTCACCTCATTCTAGTCCAATCATTCTCCTGCCACCAACCTCACTCCCATACACTCTCCTAGGCAGTCTCTCATTCTCTCCACATGGCCAGGAAATAATATATAAATGACGAATATGATGTTTTAAGAAATTTCTAAATAGATATATTGAAAAAATGAGACAGACAGACAGACAGACACACACACACACACAAAGACAGACAGACAGACGGAATCCTCTCTCCAATACTCGCTTCATGGATCAAAAAGTGAATAAGTAAGCAAGGTTCCTCGGTCCATTTGTGACGAGAGAGAGAGAGAGAGAGAGAGAGAGAGAGAGAGAGAGAGAGCGAATGGAGTGGGGTATAACATTATTCTTTCTAAGTGTAACATTTACCTCGCTTCCGACATTGCTAAAGCCTGTGTGTGTGTGTGTGTGTGTGTGTGTGTGTGTGTGTGTGTGTGTGTGTGTGTGTGTGTGTGTGTGTGTGTGTTAGGCGGTATTGTGGTAGTTGTGGTAGTAGTGGTGCTGATAGCTGTGGTGGTAGATGGGATAGTTGTTGTTGTTGGGGTTGTGGTGGTGGTGGTGGTGGTAGTAGTAAATGGCGTAATTGTTGTTGTTGTGGTGGTGGTAATTGTGGTAGTGTTGGTAATTGTGATAGTGGTGGTAATTATGGTAGTGGTGGTAATTATGGTAGTGGTGGTAATTGTGGCAGTGGTGGTAATTGTTGTTGTGGTGGTAACTGTGTCATTGTTGGCAGGTGTGGTAGTTGTGGTGGTAATTGTGGTAGTGGTGGTAATTATGAGTGTTGGTAATTGTGGTAGTAGTGCTGGTAATTGTGGTAGTAATCGTAACTGTGATGGGAATACTAGTAATGGTTGCGATAATTGTGTAATGGTGGTGGTACTTGTGGTTGTGGCAGTAATTGTGGCAGTGGTGGTAATTGTGGTAGTGTTGATGGTATTGGTGGTAGCTGTGGTGGAAACTGTGGTGGAAATTGTAACTGTGGTAGTGGTGATAATTGTGATGGTGGTAGTAACTGTGGTAGAGGTAATTGTGATGGTGGTAATCATTGTGGTACAGGTAGTAATTGTGGTAGTCGCTGTTATTGTGGTGGTGATGGTGGTAATTGTGGTAGTGGTGGTAACTGTGGCAGTAGTGGTAATTGCTAGTGGTGGTAATTGTGGTAGTAGCTGTTATTGTGGTGGTGATGACGGTAATTTTAGTAGTGGTGGTGCTTGTGGTAGTGTGGTAATTGTGGTAGTAATTGTGGTAGTGTGGTAATTGTGGTAGTAATTGTGGTAGTGTGGTAATTGTGGTAGTAATTGTGGTAGTGTGGTAATTGTGGTAGTAATTGTGGTAGTGGTAGTAGCTGTTATTGTGGTGATGGTGGTAATTTTAGTAGTGGTGGTGCTTGTGGTAGTGTGGTAATTGTGGTAGTAATTGTGGTAGTGTGGTAATTGTGGTAGTGGTGTTGGCTGCAGACGGTAATGCCTAAAGGACAAACAACAATGAGACTCACAACAGTATTATCACACACACACACACACACACACACACACACACACACTAATTCACTGGCATCATCAACATAACGTTATTTTTTCATCATCATCATCATCATCAACACATTCCCATAATCCAGTCACGAAATGGCTAATATTCATCCCACAACGTTAATTTCCCCTTTAAAAATAGATAGATAGATAGATAGAGGTAGATAGATAGATAGACAGAGATAGATAGATAGAGAGAGAGAGAGAGAGAGACGGGGGGAAATTTACTGCTGTAGAAAAGTTGCAAACAATGATGACAAACAAAGTAAGAAGAAAGATACACAGCAACATAATGAAGGAAGAGGTAACAAGAAATACATTATAGAAGAAAAATGACTGGAAAAAAAATAATAGGAAATGCGTATGGAAGGAAAATGACGGAAAAGGTAAGGAGTAATGAGTGAAAAAGTTATAGGAATGATATGTATGTAAGAATAATGATGGAAGACTTGAAGCAGGTAACTGAAGTGCCTGATAGGTGATAAGGAAGTGATATAAGGAGGGGTAAGGCGAGGACGAGCCTAATATTTGAGATAACGATGACTGGAGGAGAAAGGATTGGTGAATTTGAAAAAGGTGGAAGGTGTTATGTATGTATGGCGTGAAAAATGATGTAGATCTCTCTCTCTCTCTCTCTCTCTCTCTCTCTCTCTTTCTCTCTTCTCTTCTCTCACCTCAGTCGATAGCCAAGTATTATCAGATGGGTTGGGTGGTTTGACTAGTAACCAAGGAGACTCATTTCCACCTCAAGACTCGTCGAATTTAACGCAACCACTGCTTAGTATTTAGGGTGGGAATTCCCCCAATTCCCTCAGATGAAGACAAAGGGAGAGTAATGAGGCAGGAGGAAGGGTGGATAGGTGTGGTTTGTGTTGGAGTGAGGCAAAGGTGAATGATGGAGGCAATGTTGTTCAGTAGATAGATAGATGAATAGATAGATGGATGGATGGCTGGTAGATGCATAATAGAGATAGCCCTCGGATAGATAGATAAATAGAGCTCTCTGACAGATAGATAGGTAGAGAGAGAGAGAGAGAGAGAGAGAGAGAGTCAGCAGGTGTGAGTGAGTGGATCATTAACAGTAAGTGCGAGTTAGGGAAAGAGTTGTGAGTGGTAAATGTGTGGGTGAAGGTGAGAGTGAAAAGCGAATATAAATGTGAATATATATATGTAGGAGTGTGTATGTAAGTGTGAATGTGTATGTAGAAGTGTGTACAGGTGTGTGATGGATGGAAGAAGAGGTAGACCAAGAATTAGGTGATGCAAGGTCGGGAAGGATGAGAGGAAGGATGGATTAGGTGCAAGAAGAAGAGAAAAAAAGAAATAAAAAGAAGAATAACGAGGTAAGGGAACATATTAAAGAGGATATAACAAGAGTGAAGTGGTTGGAAGAAGGGGAGGCAGACCAAGAGTGAGGTGGAGGAGAGGTAGACCGAGAATGAGGTGGGGAAGAGGTAGCCTAGGAGTTAGGTGGAGGGATAAGGTGGAGAATTATATGAGGGGAGGACGTATGAGAGTGCAGGGTGGAGAGGAGATGAAGATACAAGATGAGAGAGAAGCATGTATGGTTTGACAAATGAAAAAAAAAAATAGTTGCCCAAGGAGGAGGGGAAGATTCAAGACGAGGGGAAGATATGAAGGAGTGTGGCGTGGGAGGGAGGACCAGCAACCTCTTCACTACGAGAACTTCATAGAGTCACCCATTTGGCGCTAACACCCACCGTCCATATTGACTTCATGCTAAGGTTGTCTCATACGAGGTTGGTGTATTAGTATGAGCAGGGGTCTTTTTTCGATCTGTCATACACATTGATATACATTCACACTTATACACACACCCCATACACATTCACACTTACACACACTCCGTACACATTCACACTTACACACACACTCCATACACATTCACACTTACACACACCCCATACACATTCACACTTACACACACCCCATACACATTCACACTTACACACACTCCGTACACATTCACACTTACACACACACTCCATACACATTCACACTTACACACACTCCATACACATTCACACTTACACACACCCCATACACATTCACACTTACACACACTCCGTACACATTCACACTTACACACACACTCCATACACATTCACACGTGCACACACTCCATACACATTCACACTTACACACACTCCATACACATTCACACTTACACACACCCCATACACATTCACACTTACACACACTCTTTCATACACATACACACTCACACATTCCTACATATACAATTCAGCATAATCACCTCTATACTCTTTTTACTCTAACTTGGCCTAAAATTGCCTTCTCTCCATCTTGAATGCTGAGCTGTAGCAATCACTTAACACTGTAATACGATGCTAGTCACGAAGAAGTGCTGTGGAAAGGATGTAGAGACGTAACATTAATCTTACTCTGCCGTATGAGCCGCTAAGGACGAACATTTGAGCCAAGTTAAGGTGAAAGGACTACAGCTGAGAGAGAGAGAGGAGGGAAGGTATGTATGTTGAGAGGGAGGAAGGGAGGGAAAGATAGATGGATGGATAGATGGATGGATAGATGCACTGATAGATAGCTACGTATATTACTTAATGGCCACGTAGACAAATAGACAGATAGATAGAAGTAGATAAAATGATAGATAAATAGATAGATAGATAGAAAAATGAGATACCTAGACAAATTAGGACACAGATGGAAATAAAAAGATAGACATAAACAAAGCCTAGATAGATAGACGGGTGGATAGATAAACCGATAGATAGATAGACAGATAGATAGATATTCTCGATAATTACTGCGTTCAAATAAGTCCTTTTTAATGTTACCTTTAAAAAGTTTCAATTATCTTTTCCATCATTATCTTCTTCAGTAATTATCGGTCTCTCTCTCTCTCTCTCTCTCTCTCTCTCTCTCTCTCTCTGTATGTATATATGTATGTACCATTATCAGTCTATCTTTTTGTCTGTGGGAAAATTGAGAGAGAGAGAGAGAGAGAGAGAGAGAGAGAGAGAGAGAGAGAGGTTTTAGAGGGGGAGAAAGAAGAGAATATAAAAGTGGATGAGAGGGGTATGGAGGGGGGGTAGGAGAGGGGAGATGTGGAGGATGGAGGGGGAGGAAAGGAGGGAGGATGGAGAGGGAGGGAACATGAAAGAGGAGGGAAAAAATATGAGGGATGGAAGAGGAATGGAGAAAGGGATGGAGAGAGTGGAAGATGGAAGGGGAGAAAGGGGGGGGGTATGGAGGGGGAGAGAAAATATAAAGAAGAGGGGGGTGGGAGATGAGGAAAAGGGGAGAGAGTGGAGAAAGGGAGAGAATGGGTAGGAAGGCATGAAGAGATAGGGGAGGGGGGAAAGGGAGGGAAGGGAGGGAGAAAGGGAGAGAGAGGGCAGGAAGGGAGACTACCATGGTGCATATATATGTGTGATTTTCACGGCCTCACTGATTCAAGGGAGAGTGACTGGCGTTTATAGAGGCACACTGACCTCCCCTGTAAGCTGCTGGTGTGGTGTGGTGTGGTGGGGTGTGGTGTGGTGTGGTGTGCTGGGGTGGGATGGGGTGTTGTGTGGTGCGCTTTGTGAATTGTGGTGTATGGTGTGGTGGTTTGTTTTGATGTGTGTTGTGGAAGGTGTGTGGTGTGTTTTGGTGTGGGTGGTAAGTTATATGGTGTTGTGTGGTGTAGTTTGCGTAGTATGGTGAGTGGTGTGCTGCTGTATAGTGCATGGAGTGATGTATGGTATAGATAGTGTGTGGCGTGGTGTGGAATGGGAAAGTGTGTGGTGTGGTGTGGAATGGTATTAAAGATGTGTGGTGTGGTGTGGTATTGAAAGTGCGTGGTATGGTGTGGTGTGGTGTGGAATCGAATTAAAGACGTGTGGTGTGGTATGGAATGGTACTGAAGATGTGTGGTGTGATGTGGTGTGGTGTGGAATGGTATTAAAGATGTGTGGTGTGGTGTGGTGTGGTATGGTATGGCAAGTGTGTGGTGTGGTGTGGTGTGGAGTGGTATTGCCAGTGTGTGGTGTGGTGTGGTGTGGAGTGGTATTGCAAGTGTGTGGTGTGGCGTGGTGTGTAGTGGAATGGGAAAGTGTGTGGTGTGGTGTGGTTTGGAGTGGTATGGCAAGGGTGTGGTGTGGTGTGGTGTGGCTGGTATTGTTTTGCAGTGTCTAATTGGGATCTAACACTATACACCTTCATCCGATCCTTCCACCACATTCTCGGCTTTCATCTCATTCACCCAACAACGTCCCTTCGACACACACACACACACACACACACACACACACACACACACACACACACACACACACACACACACACACACACACACAACTCTCTCTCTCTCTCTCTCTCTTGAGTGCTGGGCTGTAACCGGAGACTAATGCTAGAATATGGTGCTAGTCACGAAGAAGTGCCATGGAAACGATTACAGAGCCATGGTGTTGTTTATTCTGCTGTTAGTTACGTGAAATTGACAGGAGAGAGAGAGAGAGAGAGAGAGAGAGAGAGAGAGAGAGAGAGAGAGAGAGAGAGAGAGAGAGAGAGTTTTCTAAATATTAACATCTACGTCACGGGATAGATTGGTAGATAGATAAATAAAAAGGTAGACAGATAGATAGATAGATAGATAGAATATATAAAAAGACCTAAACATTTTCATAAAGTTAGGAGTGGAAAGGTGTATCAGTGAGGTGCAGTCAGGATTCCAGGGGCTTGAATGGTAAGTGAGTGAGTGTGTGGCCCATTTCACTAGGCGTGGTGTTGATCGGTGTTCCAGTTATATTATTCTATCCTTTTCCATGCGTTCTTGACCCGTGCATGTGGGAGAAAAGAGGTGATGGTGGTGATGGTGATGGTGGTGTTGGTAAAGATGAGGATGATGATGATGATGGTGATGGTGATGGTGGTAAAGGTGATGATGATGATGATGGTGGTGATGGTGATGGTGATGGGGGTGATAAGGATGATGATGATGGTGATGGTGGTGATGGTGGTGGTGGTAGCGGTAAAGGTGAGGATGATGATGATGATGATGGTGGTGGTGGTGGTGGTAAAGGTGATGATTATGGTGATGATGATGGTGGTGATGATGGTAAAGGTGATGATTAAGGTGATGATGATGGTGGTGGTGGTGGTGGTGGTGGTGGTAAAGGTAAGAATGATGTACACAGCAAGGACAAAATGGAAAAGACACACATTTTATTAAGTGGTTGATGTGTTCTAGATTTCTGTCGTCTGTTTATAATATTGGCTTCATATTAAGGGCCGGGGCTTGAAGGATGTTATGGCATGTTACCTGGGAATGTTGCCAATATAATGGATCTCTTGCTCTTTTCCAGGTAAGGGATATGGCAGCTCCCCATCCAGTGTTGTCAGTGAGTAATCAGTTATTTTTAACACTGCAATATTCCCGAACCATTAGATGACAAAAGATCAATATATATATATATATATATATATATATATATATATATATATATATATATATACTGTATATATGTATTGTGTGTGTGTGTGTGTGTGTGTGTGTGTGTGTGTGTGTGTTTATGTAAAATCCACACACACACTATCTACATGCCGGTGTTAACCGCTCCGGTGAAGTAGCGCCGGAAAAATAATAAATTCAACCTCATTCAACAACATGCCGTCTCAGCTGTCGTGTGTATTGGTGCACAAAAAAGCAGATCCACCCATGCATAGGCAGACCTGCTAATTTACCACGTACCCCCAGTCGCCTTACGTCACTGGCTGCTGCAGATCAACGACACCACGACATCCACCACCAAACCACTTCATTCCACTTTGCCGGGTGCCACACAGACACTTGTAGTTGCCTCGATACTCAGTGCTGTGTGATTAGGAAGCTCTTTCACCTTATCCTCTCACCTTGTCGTAGTCTACCCCTGCCTCTCCTTCCCTCCATTACTGATCTGTACGCTTTAATCAGTTCCTCATCACCATACTTTTCGTGTAGTTTTACTGATTTAAAACACCCTTGTCCGCCCTTATATCTGTCTATAATGTGTGTATGTACGAGTATGGTTGCTTGTAGATAGATAGATAGACAGATAGATAGATAGGGGTGTACGAGTAATTAGATCGGTAGAGACATACACAGACTGGTAGATACAGTAAATGAACAAAATATAATACTAAATATAATACTAATTCAATACTTAGGTTTTCTTTGGGTTTCTTTGTCCTCGGCTTGGACATGAAACCTCCACGATCTCTCTCTCTCTCTCTCTCTCTCTCTCTCTCTCTCTCTCTCTAATACCAGACACGTACAAATTAAGAAAATAACACCACTTTAATTACCACCTCCCCTCCCCCCTTCCCTCAAAGACACCGTGCGTTGGGTAGGGTAGGGTAGGGCAGGGTAGGGTAGGGTTAGAGTGGGGGAGGGTTGGGTAAGGTAGGGGAGGGCAGGGTAGGGTAGGGTAGAGTGGGGTACGGTAGGGTAGGGTAGGGTAAGGTAGGGTAGGGAAAGGCAGGGTAGGGTAGAGTGGGGTACGGTAGGGTAGGGTAGGGTAAGGTAGGGTAGGGAAAGGCAGGGTAGGGTAAGGTAGGGTGGATTGGTGTGGGTTGGGTTGGGTAGGTTGGGTTGGGTTATATTCTAAGGTTAATCTATTGCTACAACTTGGTATTAAGATGAAGAAATGGCAGTTTTGGGCCAGGTTGAAATAAAAGGAGTATACGTAGATTAGATCAGGTGGGATATGTAAAGGAGCAGGTGTTATTAGGAGGGCAAGATGTCTCGATGATGATGAGGATGAGGAGGAGGAGGAGGAGGGAGAGGATGATGATGATGATAGGGAGAGAGAGTGATGATGATGATGATGATGATGATGAGATAAGGAGAGAGAGTGATGATGATGATGATGATGATGATGATTAGGAGAGAGAGAGGGAGAGGGAGAGGAAGCGACAGAAGGTGGACGTCAGAACCTTGGTTTTGTATATTATTAGGGAGGTGTTGTCTCTCTCTCTCTCTCTCTCTTTCTCTCTCTCTCTCTCTCTCTCTCAAATTAGCACATCCTTTTTATCACACTCCGCTAAAATGGACAGTTCCTCTATCTATCTATCTGTCTATCTGTGTCTGTCTATCTGTTTGTCTGTCTATTTATCCATGTATCCTTTCAAAGAGAGATAGAGATAGATAGATAGATAGATAGATAGATAGATAGAGAGAGAGAGAGAGAGAGAGAGAGAGAGAGAGGTTGGTAGTGAGCGAGGCAGTCTAGTGAACCACCCGCCGCTTGCACCATCCCCTTCAACCTGTTGCTGCCTACCCCCTCCTGCCTACCCCCTCCTGCCTACCCCTTCCTGCCTACCCCCTCCTGCCTATCTCCTCCTCCCTGACTCTCCTCCTGCCTCCCTGCTTGCTTCCACCTCCCCTCCCTCCCCCTCCACCCTTTCTGCCTCACCTTCTCCTGCCTCACCTTTTCCTGCTTCACTTCTTCCTGCCACACTTCTTCCTGCCTCTCCTCTTCCTGCCTCACGTCTTGCTGCCTCTCATCTTCCTGCTTCACCTCTTCCTGCCTCACCATTCCACCTTAAACCCATCCTGCCTCACCCTTCCAACTACCACCCTCTCCCTCCCCCTACACACCCCTCTTCACTCCCCTTTCTTCCTCTCCCTCCACCCCCGCTGCCACCCCCTCCACGTCCCTGCCTGCCCCGCCCATCGCACCTGCCTCACCCTGCCTCGCTCTCCTGTCTGCCTAACCGCTCTTGCCACACCCATCCTGCTTAGCATTACGACTTATTTCCTGCCACATGTTGCTCCCACGCTCCCCATACCTGCCTCAGTAGCTGTGCCTCTTGTTTCATACCTTATCTTTCCATTCCTACCACAGATTATACCCCTACCACACCGTTCCTACCACAGCTCATACCTTTGCCATACCGTTCCTACCACAGCTTATACCTCTGCCACACCGTTCATACCACAGCTCACACCTCTACCACACCGTTCCTACCACAGCTCACACCTGTACCACACTGTTCCTACCACAGCTCACACCTGTACCACACTGTTCCTACCACAGCTCAATTACCGCACCGTTCCTACCACAGCTCAGTCCTCTACCACACCGTTCCTACCACAGCTCAGTCCTCTACCACACCGTTCCTACCACACCAAACCATTCCCATCCCACACCTCTCCACCTCTCTCGATTCCTACCACAATATGCAGTAGTATTCCTACCACACTTCATTACCACATCGTTTCTACCACATCACACCTTCACCACAATGTTCCTACCACTCGTCACCATACCCAGACATCATTCCTACTACACTGCCTCTCTCCACCACAAAACCCCTGCCAGACCACACCTGCCGAGCACATTATTCCTACCACACTACATCTTTTAACCTGTCCACCACACCACACCTCTTTTACCACACCATTCCTACCACACCTCACCTCTCCATCACACCACACTGCCTCTACCACAGTACTTCATTCCTACCACACAATTCCTACCGCATCACACCCCTCCACACTACCACACCACATCACACCATTCCTACCACATCACACCTCTCCACACTACCACACCACATCACACCATTCCTACCACATCACACCTCTCCACTGCCACACCACATCTCACCTTTCAAACCCCACAACACCATCTACACCACATTGCTACCTTCGTCATGCACCACACTACCACACTCACCACAGTTGGCATGTCATGTACCCCCAATGACTCTCTCTCTCATACCGGTCTCTCATATCATACCACTAGATTCATACCACTTTCCACGCCCCACACCACACCAGATGGCATTCCATTCTCCACACCACACCACTGTTCACCATACCACCCCACCTTCTACCACTACATACCATGCTT
>NC_137006.1:41629240-41636740 GCF_032717465.1 Coenobita brevimanus | reverse complement strand
AGAAAAAATATAAGAACTGGAGAAGGAGAGCGGAAGGTAAATCAAGGAAGAAGATGAGGGAGGGCGACTTGGAATGACAGAACGGAGACGAGAGGAGAGGAGAGGAGAGGAGATGAGTCGTGATTATGGAGAAACGGGGCGAGAGGGTCAATGAGGGAGTGAATGTGGGAGGAGGGCTTGGAGTGGCGGAGGGGGGGTAGGAAATGAGCTGTGATTACGGAGGATGAGGTGGGAGGGTACAGCTCAGGGGAAGAGTTACCTGGATATTTTACCTTCTCCTGCTCGTCTCCGTCCTCTGCTGGCTGATATTCCGATTTGGAGAGGGACTTGGCATGTTTTTCTACCCATGTTTTATCTCTTCTGCTTGTCACTTTCCTCTGCTGGCTGAGATTCGGAAGTCGAGAGAGGCGTAGGATATTTCTTTGCCCATATTTCACTTCTTCGGGTTGTCGCTTTCCTCTGCTGGCTAATAATCCCAAGTCGAGAGAGGCTTGGTATGTTTCGCTATCCACACCCCCTCTTTTTTTTGCTTGTGTCTTTCCTTTGCTGGCTAATATTCCCAAGCTGAGTGAGGTTTGGTACGTTCCTCTGTCCATACTTCCTCTTTCTTGCTTGTGTCCCTCCTGTGCTGGCTGTTGCTGTTGTTGCTGTGGATCAGTCTGTCTGGCCGAGCACACCCATCAAAGACAGACATGCAACCGTCCCATGCGGTGAAATGACGTTCCCTTGCGAGGCACAGGGAAAAGTGGGAAGGTTTGGTTCCTGGGTGGATGCCGCATATGCTTCTCCACCCAGTTAACAGGGGCGCCATAGTAGCCTCCACGTCCCGGTTGCAGGATATCATTAGAAGCGTCATTTGGTGTAGGGCCTCCTGTAGTGGAAAGAAGAAGAATAAAAAGTGACGGGGAGGAGACAAGTATAGGATGAGGGGAAAGCAGGTGCAGAAACAGAATGAGAAAGGTGAAGGAAGAAGTAGGCAGACTCCATCATGTGACTGGATGATGCTATTATTCCCAAGCTGAGAGAGCCTCGGTATGTTTCTCTGTCCCTGCATGCAAAATCTGGACTAACATTCTCGCTCTTCTGCACGTCACTTTCCTGGCTAATATCCCTGCACTGGCTGATAAAGACTTGGCATGATTCTCTGTCCAGTGATACAAAAGTTTGCTCCTCACTCTTATATTTATCACTTTCCTCTGCTGGCAAATGTTCCTAAACTGAGAGAGCCATGGCATGTATCCCTTCTCATACATACAAAAGTTCACATAATTTTCTCATCATCTGCTTGTTGCTTTCCTCTCCCGGCTAATATTGTTAAGTCGAAAGAGGCTTGGTGTGTTTCTCCCTCCATAGATACAAAGTTTGCCAAAAACTTCCCCTCTTCTGCTTGTCACTTTTCCTCTGCTGGCCAATATTTCTAAGCTGAGAGAGACTTGGGGTGTTTCTCTGCCCTTAGATACAAAGTTCACCTAAAATTCCATCTCTTCTGCTTCTCACTTTCCTCTGCTGGTTAATATTTCCAAGTTAAGAGAGGCTTGGCATGTTTCTCTGCCCCCTAAAAACTGAAGTTCTAACATTTCTCCTCTTCTACATGCCACTTTCCTCTGCTGGCTAATATTCCTAAACTGTGGGAGGCTTGGTGTGTTTTTCTGCCCATAGATGCAAAAGTTTGGCTACTGTTACGCCTCCTCCACTTTCCACTTTCCTCTGCTAGCTAATATTCCTAATCTAAGTGACGCTTGATGTGGTCCTGCTAGCATAGATTCTTCAATGTACTTATCTCAAAGAGGAAAGTGACGGACATGCCCAATTGTGAGGTTAAGGCCGTGGAAGAGGCAGCGAATTTTTTAGTTTGTCTGTGCAATGAAAAAGTACATGAAGGAGGGTGGTTTGGAGAGAGAGAGAGAGAGAGAGAGAGAGAGAGAGAGAGAGAGAGAGAGAGAGAGAGAGAGAGAGAGAGAAGTTTGGAGATGTTTTTATTTTTGCCCCCGTGACTGACTTTGGGATAAAACTTCTGGCAGTGAATAAACACGTACAAATAGATATAGAGATACATTGGATAGATAAAATGGATAGATACAGAGACGGGTAAAAAGATAACCGTAGCGTTGATAGATAGACAGATAGACAGGAAATAAAATAGATATATGGACATAAAGGAGAGAAAAATAGAAAGAATATATTGAGATGGATATGCAGATTGATAGATATAAAAAAGAGAACCATCTATGCGTATACAGATAGATAGATAGGCAGGTAAATAGATAGATAGATAGATAGATAGACAGGTAGGCAGGTAAATAGATAGACAGGTAAATAGACAGGTAGAGAGTTAATTTAAATGGTGCGTGGATCGACCCAAGGTAGGAAGTGCAAGTGTGTTAAACCGATCCTAATATAAACACCCCATAGCCTACATACCTGGCAGAGAGAGAGAGAGAGAGAGAGAGAGAGAGAGAGAGAGAGAGAGAGAGAGAGAGAGAGAGAGAGAGTTTTCAGATAAATACGTACCCAGGATGCCACGTGCCCTTCCGCGTCTGTGTGTTTACATTAATCAGCTGATCCCTCCCAGATGACACGTGGACGGGTGGTGGCAGAAGAACACGTAATGGTCGCCTCAGTGGAGAGAGAGAGAGAGAGAGAGAGAGAATGATACGGCCTGATTGAGCCAGATCGGTTACTGACAAGGATAGCATGATGATGATTCGAAGGGAAATGAATGCTGAATACGTTCTCTCTCTCTCTCTCTCTTTCTCTCAGTGTGTGTGTGTGTGTGTGTGTGTGTGTGTGTGTGTGTGTGTGTGTGTGTGTGTGCGCGTGTGTGTGTGTCCTACGCTGAGAATCGACACTTCATTTTCTTATACATAGCCAGTCTCACACGTGCTTCACACCTTCACATGTCACCACTTCGGCGCCAATACCCACCGTCCATATTGAATACATGCCAAGGTTCTCTCATTTAGAACTAGTGTAATGGTCTCAGCAGCTGTGTTTTTCATGATATATTGTTTTCATTTTTGACCATGAATAAAATTTACATTATCGAAAAATTGAGTCATTCTCTTGCCAGCCTAAAAATCATCACTCTCTTCTCCAACCTTGCGAATAAAGGAATTGTCTTACCTTTGGGCCAGCAGACTGATACCCCAGCCACCTGACCACCTTACGGACCCAGGGACGGACGTAAACGGACGGAGTGGCTGACGGACACAGACAGGCCAGGTGACAGACACAGAGAAATGGGACGAGCTGATCTGCTTCTCTTGGGTTAGGCGGAGTTTGGGAGACGTGATGGATGGGGCAAACATTATTAGTAACCTGTTGAGTCTTTGCCCTTGCTTTACCTCGCTCACTCACTCACTCACTCACTCACATACTCTCTACTTCTCTCACTCACTCACTCACTCACTCTCTACTTCCCTCACTCACTCACTCTTTACTTCTCTCACTCACTCGCTCGCTTACAGGCTCCTACACCTTTTACTCGCGTCTCACTCTTTCTTGCCTTTTCACTGTCTCAGGTTTCTCCTTGCAGCTCCCGCCTCTCTCTCTCTCTCTCTCTCTCTCTCTCTCTCTCTCTCTCTCTCTCTCGCACACACACACACACACACACACACACACACACACACACACACACACACACTGCATTTTCTCGTGCTTCGATCACACACAAAAATATGTGCTCCTGAATGCACTCCTATTTGTGTGTGTGTGTGTGTGTGTGTGTGTGTGTGTTTATTCGTTCGCATGTATATATTTTGTTGTATGTGTGTGCATTTTTATGTATGTGTGTGCATGTATAAATGTGTACTGTACATGCATGTGTACGTATGGTTGGGTGAATGGATGGATGGAGTCATTTAATTCCA
The DNA here is from genome assembly GCF_032717465.1 of Coenobita brevimanus. Classification (NCBI taxonomy): domain Eukaryota; kingdom Metazoa; phylum Arthropoda; class Malacostraca; order Decapoda; family Coenobitidae; genus Coenobita; species Coenobita brevimanus. The sequence goes on along the minus strand of NC_137006.1, from coordinate 41,632,871 downwards.
TGACTATATTTCCCCTTGTGCACATGTGGGTATTGTGTATGTAAATGTGTTTTCATGTGTGTGTGTGTGTGTGTGTGAGAGAGAGAGAGAGAGAGAGAGAGAGTCAAGCTTGGCACCTCATCTCCCCACACATGGCAACGTCCTCGCTTCATAATGCCTTCTCATACTATTATTATTATTTATTTACTGTGCCTCATTGTTGGCATGTCCTGGGCCTGCCTCTGCCACCATTTCCAACACCTCTCACCCCTGCCACCCCTCCAACACCCCTCTCCCCTGCCACCCCTTCACCACCCCTCATCCCTGTCACCCTACTTTACTCTGCCTTTCCTCCGCACTGCACCCTACCATCATTTTACTTCACTCTGTTGTCCCTGATTCACCCTGCCTTTCTTTCCTCACCCTTCTCTCCCTACCTCACCCTGCCATCCCTGTTTCACCCTGTACTGCCCTTGCCTCACACTGTATCACCCTAACACACTTGCTTCATCCTTAAACCCCTTGCTTCACATTACCATCCTTATCACATTATCGTCCTTGCTTCACCCCACCATCCCTACCTCACCTCCTATCAGCATGCGACACTTGACTCACCCTACTGCCCTTTTTCACCCTGGCAGCCCCACCTCACCCCACCACACCTGCCTTACCCCACCACACCTACCTCACCCTACCACACTTGTCTCACCCCACCACCCCTGCCTCACCCTACCACTCATCCTTCACCCTGGCACTCTTAAAAGCCATTCCCCTGTCCCACCCTGCTTCTCCTTGTCCAACCCTGCCTACCCCTGCCTCACCCTACCACACCCTACCATTCTTGCCTCACCCTTCCACCCCTACTATCATTCTTCTTTCTCACCTTGCCTTGAGATGTCAGTGTAGGTGTAAGGGGGGGGGGAGGCAAGTATACCTATGTTTAAAGCAACATCGGCACCACTGCATGTGTGTGTGTGTGTGTAGTTTAATAGTGTGTTGATTTGGAAGAAGATAATTGTGTGTGTGTGTGTGTGTAGTTTAATAGTGTGTGTGTGTGTGTGTGTGTGTAGTTTAATAGTGTGTTGATTTGGAAGAAGATAATTGTGTGTGTGTGTGTGTGTGTGTGTGTGTGTGTGTGTGTGTGTGTGTGTGTGTGTGTGAGCGCTTCTTATTAGCGTTTGTGGGTGTATGTGGGCTGAATATACTATGTGCATGAAGGAGAGAGAGAGAGAGAGAGAGAGAGAGAGAGAGGGAGAGAGAGAAAGAGAGGGAGAGAGAGACAGGAAGACAGACACAGACAGACAGATAGATAGGGAGACAGACAGACAGACAGATGTGTTGTTGTGTAAAGTATATACTATGGCTTATTAGTATAAATAGATATCAATATTATAATTATGCGTGTTCTGTATATTTGTTTGTTCGTTTGTTACCGTAGCGCAGCAAAGACCGCACAACGTAGCGCAATTTGTGTTAGAGCAATGTCGTTAAAATGCTCTAACTTGAAGACTAAAACAATTTCCAGTCCAATCGGGCCACCGGTTCCCGAGTTGTGACTCATTTCTGGCCTTTTGACATTGAGCAGAGGCCGGCGAAGGTGGCCGTTAAGCGAGTATAAATAATAGACAAGCGGTATGTGTGTGTGTGTGTGTGTGTGTGTGTGTGTGTGTGTGTGTGTGTGTGTACGTTTATTCGTTTCTTTCACGGGAACGGTAATACATATCGACCTAATTCGTTTTGCATCAGGTCAGGGTAAGTCCAGGGAGTTTCAGAAAAAATGGCGATCGCGGGCGACGGGACGGCGCGAAAATGTTGGAAAGTGAGACACGTGAAAGTATGAGAAAGCCTTTTTTCGACATTTTGGTTAGAATTGGCCATTGTGGGTTTAGAAATGGTATGGAGACAAAGATGATGGTGTTTGGAGATGTCTTGTGATGGAATGGCTATTAGTCGTGTATATATAAAACACACACACACACACACACACACACACACACACACACACACACACACACACACACACACACACACACACACACACACTCCCAGAATGACATAGTTGAAGATAACTAATGGAATCCTCTCAGTCAATACCAGGATTGGGTTTTATGGAAGATAGGAAAGTGCATATTGAGAGAGAGAGAGAGAGAGAGAGAGAGAGAGAGAGAGAGAGAGAGAGAGAGAGAGAGAGAGAGAGAGAGAGAGAGAGAGAGAGAGAGAGAGAGAGAGAGAGAGAGAGAGAGAGAGAGAGAGAGAGAGAGAGAGAGAGAGAGAGAGAGAGAGAGAGGAGCAACAGGCTATCCCATGGCGCAGAATACTCAGTCATACTCTTCGTCTCTCTCTCTCTCTCTCTCTCTCTCTCTCTCTCTCTCTCTACCTACCTTTGTATCTAGCGGTCTATCTATCTATCTTTCCCATCTGCATCTATCTAATCCGTGTATATAACCTGTCCGTCAGCCAATCTGTATTCCTAGATCTCCCTGACCTGTGCATCATTTCACACACACACACACACACACACACACACACACACACACACACACACACACACACACACACACACACACACACACACACACACACACACACACACACACACACACACACACACTCCATAATAATTTCCTCCATGTCCTATATTACTGTGTTCTTTCAGCTGCCCTGCCTATTGTCCGAAACTCGTCCCAGATCTAGAATTTTCCTCTCTCTCGTAAGTTACTGTTTTCCGTGATCCCTCCTCCCTCCCTCTCTCTCTCTCTCTCTCTCTCTCTCTTTCTCTTTTCCTGTTCCTTTTCGTTCCTCCTACTCGTGTTCGTCTCTTCCTTTCCTCTTCTGTCTTAATTCCCTAAGCTTCTTTCCTCGTTGCCACATCCCTCCCCCTCCTGCCTCCCCCAACTCCTTTCACTTTCTCAATCTCCACTCCTCCCCTCCCCAGATACCCTATCCTCCCTCCACCAATTTCTTTCTCACCCCATCTGTCTCCCCCCCCCCCACCCTTTCCCTCACTCCTCTCCCCTCCTGCATCCTCACTCCTAGTTCCACTCATTCCCTCTCTCAGTTCCCCTTCCTCGCCCGTCCCGTTCCTATCCCTAACCCCACTCCAGATCCCAACACACTCCATCTTTTCTCCTCCACCCACCCATCTTCTTACCCACACCCATCTCTTCCCCTCCACATCTTTTTCCAACTCCTCCCCTCTTTACACTCAGATCCCCCCCCCCATCCTCCTCCATCCCCTCCCATAGTTTCTCCTCCTCTTCTATCCACCCCCATCCATTTTCACATCTTCCCCGCTCTTCACCCATGCACTCCAATACCTAGCCCATCCAATTCCCCCATCCGTCTTACTCAGTGCTCTTCTACCCCCCTCCCCCCACCATCATCCACTGCCATCCCGTCCCCTGACCTCTCATCCCTCTGTCTCCCCAATACGCCCCCACCTCCCCAAATCCCTCCATTTCTCCCCCCTCCCTCCCACTCACTCCCTTCCTCTCATTCACCCAGTTTCTCTGTCATGTACATTCCTTAATGCCCCCGCAGCAGAGAGAGAGAGAGAGAGAGAGAGAGAGAGAGAGAGAGGTTAATATATAAAACTTTTGATGGAATTAGAGCGAAATTTGGAGGCAATTTGTGGAAAATAACAGAGGGGGGG
>NC_137006.1:41606740-41626740 GCF_032717465.1 Coenobita brevimanus | reverse complement strand
TGTGTGTGTGTGTGTGTGTGTGTGTGTGTGTGTGTGTGTGTGTGTGTGTGTGTGTGTGTGTGTGTGTGTGTGTGTGTGTGTGTGTGTGTGTGTGTGTGTGTGTGTGTGTGTGTGTGTGTGTGTGTGTGTGTGTGTGTGTGTGTGTGTGTGTGTGTGTGTGTGTGTGTGTGTGTGTGTGTGTGTGTGTGTGTGTGTGTGTGTGTGTGTGTGTGTGTGTGTGTGTGTGTGTGAAGGTATAGGGTGGTAGAAGGAGTGAGAAAACGAAGTAGTGGGAGAATAGAGGTAAGGGTAGGTATGTGAAGATGAGGAAAGACAGAGTTGAGATGAGGGGTGTACTTGTGGTGGGTAGGAACTGTAAGGTAAGAGAAGGAGAGAGATAACGAGGTGGCAGGGAGAGGTGTGAAGAGGTCATAGAAGAAGGGGCGAGGTGGAATAAGGTAAAAGTGGATGTGGAGAGAGGTATGAGTTGGGTGGGGAGAGAGGGAATGGAGGAAGTGTAGACAGGTGTGGAGTGGAGAGAGGGAAGGGTGGGGAGAGAGGGGGAGGAAGTGAAAAGATGAGGAAGGGTGAGATGAAGTGACTGGGTGAGGGTGTAGTGTGGATGGGGTGACATGACGAAGCTGGGAGAGAGGTGTGGGTGGGACGAGGTGATGGAGAGGTGTGTAAAGATGAGATGGGGTGAAAATGACGTGAGGGTGTGGGTGCGGTAGGGAGGGGATGGGTGGTGGAAGGTGTGGGATAATGAGTGGGGAGGGAGATGGATGAAAAGATGAGGTAGGGATGGGGGAGACGAGGGGGTGATTGTGATCTGTGGTATGAGATGAGGGGTGAGGTGGGTATGATGTGTGGGGAGGTGAAGGGTGGGGGAGGGGTGAGATAACGATGTAGAGGGAGGGAAGGAGAGGGGGAGGGAAGGAGGGAGGAAGGAAGGGAGGGAGGGAGGGGAAGACACTGGGGTGAGGGAGTCATTACTTCGGCAACAACCAGGTTTACTAGACTCCTCCAACTTTGTCACCTAGTTATTCACCTGCCTACACCCTGCCTCACCTACATCCTGCCTTACCTACACCTTGCTTCACCCACACCCTGCCTTACCTACATGCTGCCTCATCTCACCATGCCTTCCCTACCCCCTGAGTCACCTACACCCTGCCTCACCTACACCCTGCCTCACCTACACCCTGCCTTACCTACACCTTGCTTCACCCACACCCTGCCTTACCTACATCCTGCCTCATCTCACCATGCCTTACCTACCCCCTGCCTCACCTACAGCCTGCCTCACTTACACCCTGCCTCACTTACACCCTGCCTCACCTACACCCTGCCTCACCTCCCTTACCTATACTTTGCCTCACCTACACCCTGTCTCTCCTATACCCTGCTTCACCTACACCTTGTCTCACCTACACTCTGCCTCACTTACACCCCTGCCTCACATACACCCTGCCTTACACATTGCCTCATCTATACCACGGCTCACCTACATCCTGCCTCACCTACACCCTGCCTCTCCTACACCCTTCCTCGCCTGCCTAACCTATATGTTGCTTCATCTACACCCTGTTTCTCCTACACCCTGCCTTACGTACCCTTTTCCTTACCTACACCCTGCCTTACCTTCCCTCTTCTTTACCTACACCTTACTTTACCAACACCCTGTCTCACTACAGCCTGCCTTACTACGCCCTACACCGTGCCTTACCTACACTCTGCCTCACCTGCACACAGACCTGCATAGTTTTCAGATTGCCTCACCTGGCCTTCAGCATAATTGGTGTATTTAAGCACTTACTAACAGCACACCTTTGTAATTAATACCTGTGTGAATTATTAAATGACTCTTAGGATTTATTTGGCTAACTACAGGGAGGGTGAAACTGCTGGCATTATACTTCTTTCTGGGGTATAATTCTTGGTATACTAAAAAGTGAGGGTGTAAGAGTAAGGTAGGTGATGATATTTCTTTTTTTAACATATGGATTCTCCGGTTCATCTCCACGTCGTATAGCCAAACCATGATCGATCACGTAAATTCAGTCAGATTATATATTTTTTGCTTATCCCCAGGGGCGGCCAAATCCAGTGTGTGTCCCTAACTGTGTCACTCACTCGCTCACTGAGTCACTGTACCTTTTTACGGATGAAATCTGGCAAGTTGCTTCCCTAGAATTTTATAAACGTTACACTTAATGGTGGATGTTGAAGGCTGGGTGGTACTGGTGGCGTGATGTGCGTCTGGGGTGCGTCTAGGGTGTGTCCGTAGGGTGAATCCAAGGACAGGCACACCTTCTGGGATGTACTGGGATGGTTAATAGGGTTGAGGTGGGTGCGGCTGTCATAGATGTCCTTTGTCTTATTTTATTCTTCATTCTTTCAATTTTATTTACCAGTGGGGAAACCTCATGAAGTAAAGAATTTAGGAGCAATCTCCATTAAAATCCTCCACCAAATCTCTCTCTCTCTCTCTCTCTCTCTCTCTCTCTCTCTCTCTCTCTCTCTTTCAGCTGTGTTGCACTGATAGTCACACTCCACCACTCTGGTTTTTGTTCTCTCTCTCTCTCTGTTTAACCTCTTCAGTACGGCAATGTTATCAACCACTTCAGTTCAAGGACTCTTTTAAATCTCATCTGCTGCTTTCCAGACGATTTTATTCAAAGTGGAAAGATCTTTTGCAGTAGTGGTAGCAGTAGTAGTAGTAGTAGTAGTAGTAGTAGTAGTGGTGGTGGTGGCGGTGGTGATGGTGGTGGAATGCAATCTCACTATTTTAAGCGATAATTTCTGAGGCAAGAGAGTCAGAACATATTTATCTATCAATCTATTGCCAGACGCCTTAATCCCGTAAGGGGTGGCCACAAACAAATCGCCTCCATGTCGCCCTGTCCCCCGCCATTTCGCTGCCCTGCTCCCAGCTCACACTCCCCTCCCTCATATATTTAGTCTTCCTATATTACTGCTGACTGCACTCTGTAAAATGGGATGCAGGCTAACTGTACCCCCAAACCACAGGCATTTAAAAAAAGTATTAGGACTTTGCACTCCACATTTCGATTGCAAGTTTACGTATTACTTAGACGATTTATATTCCTTTCAAGATAGACTTTGGGAGATGGAGGGGTTAGACACAGCCTCCATTAACCCCTTCCATGCCAGAGGGCTTTCCTGACTGATAAAACCGTCTGGAGGGAGAAAGAATGACCGTAAGAAGAAAGGTGTTAAGAGTCAGGGGCTTAATCGTCCTTCAGTCTTGGCCCCTGCAGGAGAAGACGTCGTTGGGGTTATATTTTAATTACTAGACGATTTTCCTCAGCTCCCTCTAGGCTTTTAACACTAGAGGGGTTAAAGAAAGTCCTAATTAGCCCTTTCACTACCTGGGGACTCTCCTTACCTGGGAATAATCACGTGCAGGTGGATTAGAATATAAAGGTGTGTTGTTTAGTCTACCCGGCCAAGCAGACCCGTCGAACACAGGTAAGTATATCTGTGGGGCCGCCTAGTGAAGGAAATACACCCTGCAAAGACCCAGACAGTACCTCAATAGGGTCGGATCACGGTCCTTTCCCACGGTGAGGTGAGGGGGAAATATCAGGTTTGGCTCTTGGGTGGATGCCGCGGCTGCTTCACTCAGGTTGCACAGCGCCGCCACGTGTAGGCTCCACATCAGTATAAAAGTACATCATCGTAGTGAAGTGGTTAATATGAGGAAGTCCATTATTTCCGGTACATAATTAAAGGACAAGACAGGTAACTATTCGCCATGTCACCTGTCTCACTACCTGCCTAACATTTCACCCAGGATTGTAATATTGGAGGTACATTGCTCTCTCTCTCTCTCTCTCTCTCTCTCTCTCACACACACACACACACACACACACACACACACACACACACACACACGTTTTAAAATATCCACAGTCCCACACATACCAAAGACCCGTAAATATAAACGAATAAAGGAATGAATATAAATCCTTCCTTATAGATAAATCAGTTCATAGTTCTTTAAAATTAATGAGGCAGCGAAATAAGAAGAAAGGGAAAAGAGAAGGTTTTTAAATATGCAAGTCTGAGTGTAGATGGACGCGGAAAAACACTGAAGGAATAGAGGTTTTGAGTTGTTTTTGGTGTTTGGCGGGGTTAATTTGTGTGTGTGTGTGTGTGTGTGTGTGTGTGTGTGGATTCGTGAGTGAGGTTGTGACTGTATATGAATGAGTGTGTGGGTGTGGGTGTGGGTGTAGCTGTGGGAGGGAGTGCGTGGGAGTGGGTGTGTTTCTGGATGAAGGTGTTTGTGGTTGAGGTAGTGTGGGTGTCGGTGGATGCGAACTGGTGGGTGAGTATATGTGGGTGTGGGTGGGGTTGAATGGGTGCGTGGATGGGTGGGTGTAATGGTGATCGTGTATGTTGCTGTGTGGGTGTGAAGGTGGGGTGAAGTGTTTGGGTGCGGTGTAGTTGCGGTTGTTGTGGTGTGGGTGTGGGGGTGTGGGTGAGGTGTTAGAGGGTGTATGAGTGTATTTGTGAGTATAGAATCGTATGGATGTGGGTGTGGGTGTGGATGTGAGTTGATGGAGAGGGTGTGTGAGTAAGGTTGCGGGTGGGTATGACTGGGTGGGTGATTTGGGATATTCGGGAGAGTGTGGTTGTGCATGATGTTACGAGTGTGTGTGTGTGTATTTGCGTGGGACTGTGTGGGTGTGGGAGGGTGTGTGGGTGTGGTAGAGTGTGTGGGTGTGGTAGGGAGAGTGAGAAATGTGGAAGAGAAGAGGAGGATGAGGTTGTGAGAGTGAGAGGGTTTGAATTCGAATGTGGAGTGGGGTGTGGAAGTATGTGGATGGACGTGTGGATGTAGGTAAGAGTTGCCGGTGTGGGAAGGCGTTGTGGATGTGAGGGTGTGGGCATTAGTGTAGCCTCTGTGTAGGTGTATGTGAAGGTAGGTGGACGTGAGAGTTCAAGAAGCAGCATAACTTGAAGTGATGAGACAGGTAAGGAGAGGTGAGAAGGAGAGAGTGGGTGAGGGTGACAGGGTGGAGTAGGGAGGGTGATAGGGTGACATAAAGTACATGAGGGAGGGTGGCGTGAAGTGGTGTTGAGTGGAGAGTGTAAAGGTGAGAGGAGAGTATCGAGATGGCTTAAAGGGTAGGATAGGGCAACGTAGAGTTCATGTTGGTAGATGACTTGGAGTGGTGTTGAGATGATACTGAATATGTAGAGAAACAGAGCATGGACATGACTTAGATAGAGCAACGTAGAGTACATGAAGGAAGATGACTTTGAGGGAGTTGAATTGGGAATGGAGATTTGAGCAGCAGCAGAGTCTTAGTGTAACAATGTAAGGTGAACCAGATTGACGTGGAGTGCATGAGGCTGGGTGACGGAGTGATATCGAATGGAGGAGCTATGTAGAGTGTGTGGTTAATGAATGGGATGGTGTTGAGTGGGGAGAGGGAGTGGGGAGAGAAGAGTGGAAATGGTGAAGGCGGCAGGGAGTGGAGTACATGGAGGAGGGTGGCGTGGAGTGGTGTCGAACAGGATATCTTTGCAGGGTGGGGTAAATAGGTGAGGAGTTGCTGGGTGAGGGATGGGACGAGAAAGAAGACTCAGGAGGGGAAGGATGGAGAGAGCTAAGATAGAATGGCAGAGGATGGAAGCATGTGAGGGAGGGTGGCTTGGGGTGGTGGTGAGTGGGGAGAGAGGGAGGAGTGTAATGAATTGTGGGGTGGGAAGATATAACTGTGGGGGGGATGACGAGGAGGAGGAATGGAGAGGACTGATACGAGATGGCGGAGTGTGTATGAGGGCGGGTGGTGTTGAGTGGTGTTGACTTGAGAGAGAGAAGTGGAGTGGGGTGGAGTGGAGGGGTGGAGAGGGCTGATACAGTGTCATGGAGAAGGAGAAGGGGAGAGGGGGAGGAGAGAGGGGGAACTGACAAGGGAAGGGGAGATAAGATGAGGTGAAACGAGGTGAAGCAGGAAGGAATGAGGTGAGGCAGTGGATGAGGAAGGAGAGGAGGGTGAGGCAGGGAAGGGTAAGGCAAGGAGGAGTTTGGTAAGACAGGAAGAAGTAGGCAGCAGAGGTGAGCAAGAGAAGGGAGGGAGGAGGGAGGAGGAGGCAGAGGGAGGTAGGGTGAGGCGGATTGATGTGAGATAAGGTATGACAGAGTGGAAGGATGAAGGGGAAGGGTGGTCAGGCAGGGGAGAGCAAGGGGAGGAGGTGAGGCAGAATACGAGGGTAAGGCAGTGGTGTGGCAGGGTGAGGAGGAGTGAGACTGTGTGATAAAGCCGGACATAGGTGAGGCAGGGGAGAGGTAAGGCAGGATAGGGAGGTTTGGGATGGAGAGGATGCGAGATGAGGCAGGGTAATAAGGCAGGATGGGAAGGGTGGGGACAGGATAGGCAGGGATGAGGCAGGGAAGGGAGGGATGAAACCAGATTGACAGGGGTAAAGTAGGATGGGCAGGGGTGAGGAAGGGCGGGGAGGGGGTGAGGCAGGAGCGAGGAAGGATGGAGAAGGATGTATCAGGGAGGCAAGGGTGAGGCAGAGGAGTGAGGCAGGGTGGGGAGGGGTGAGGCAGTGTGATAAGGCAGGCATGTGTGCTGTCAAGTGCTTCCGCTCATTTCAAGGAGGCTGGCTTGATTACACCGTCTGTCTTGGTCTGTGTGTGTGTGTGTGTGTGTGTGTGTGTGTGTGTGTGTGTGTGTGTGTTGCCTGTTTATTCTCATGGTTGTGTGTTGTGTGTATCTACAGTATGTGTATGTTCGTGAGTCAAAGAGCATATCTGAGGAGAGTATTTGCATATGTGTGTGTGTGTGTGTGTGTGTGTGTGTGTGTGTGTGTGTTAATATACATCCCCCCTGCACCGTCTTGGGAGCCACCTGGGAACTCCTTGACAGCTGGCTCTCCCCTCAGACTTCCCTGCTGTTTCTCTCAAGTCTTGCTGCGATGTCCACCACTCTCTCGACGTCTGTGTGTGTGTGTGTGTGTGTGTGTGTGTGTGTGTGTGTGTGTGTGTGTGTGTGTGTGTGTGTGAGAGAGAGAGAGAGAGAGAGGGAGAGAGAGAGAGAGAGAGAGAGACAGGTAACTACTACTACTATATATCACATTACCTGGTTAAATTATAGACACCCACCTGTTTCTAAATCCATCCACCTTGCCTTACATTCCCTCCCTTTCCCTTCACCGTCTCCCCATCCCCTCTCCCATTTCTCCCCCTCCTCCCCTTCACCCTCCCCTCAAAAGCCACATTATTCCCAGGCTTTTCTTGACGGGAGGAACTAAAGCCAGCCTCACAGGGACTTAAGTGAGGCGTAGGCATGAGGAATAACCGTCTAATATTTTGGGCAAGGTGTATGCTAACTCAGGTAAACTGGAGGCGTTGATGTTCTGTTAGCGAGTATGTGTGGAGCGTGTCCTGCCCCAGCCACTCACATAGACCCGAGTGGGGCTTGTTTCCTAGGCACACACACTCTGTCAACGTGTGTGTGTGTGTGTGTGTGTGTGTGTGTGTGTGTGTAGTTGCATGTATAACCCTACGTTCAGTTAAATGATTTTGTGTGTGTGTGTGTGTGTGTGTGTGTGTGTGTGTGTGTGTGTGTGTGCTTGTAATATTTTCTCATGCATGTACAAATAACAGAACACTTGTACCAGAACACTCATTTCTCCATTATCAACCCCTTCACAACGGCTGTCTTTGATTTTCACCCTCGCTTTCACCCTTTTCCCCAGCTTAGTAAAGATATCTCACACTGGAGGGGTTTATGAAGCCTGTATCTAACCCCTCCACCTCGAAAAATCCCTCCTTTGCTGAGAAAAATCGTCTGGAGAGAGTAGGAAGAGACTAAACTATACTCCTGTCACTCCAACTTGGCCTAAAAATCACCATCTCTCCTTCGTGAATGTAGGGATGGAGCAGAATATGATGCTAGTCACGAAGAAGCGCCATGGAGAGGAGGTAGAGCTGTGGCATTATATTTCTCACTCAGACACAAGATTAATAAATAAAGGGCGAAAATCTGGGCCAAGTTAAAGGGAAGGGACACACACACACACACACACACACACACACACACACCCGGGGCCATAAATATCGCATAATGAGCGTGGCCAATTTATTAGAACATTCCAAAGTCTGGTCTGAAGCCTCTAAAAAATGGGAAAAATATAAAAGAAAAGCGAATACGTAAAAAATATTGGAAGCGAAGTTTGGAAAGTGTAGCAAGTTATGTTAAGGTCGTTTTGAGTTGGGTCTGCCTGGGATAGACGAGGAGGTAGGTAGATTGATGGCTGGAGTGGATGGATAAGTGAGGGGTGTGTGGATGGCTGCCGTGGATAGCGAGGGAGTGGAGTGGGTGGATGAGGAGGATAGGGTGGAGTGAGTGGATGAGGATAGGGTGGCGTAGGTGGGTGAGAATAAGGTGGAATATTGTACGTTCCTTTCTCCACCCTTCTTCCATCTCGCTCCCTCTCTCTCATTTCCATCTCGAATCATGCAGTCATTTTCTCTCCATTATCCTCCTCGACTCTCTCTCTCTCTCTCTCTCCTTCCCTTTGCCTTCCTCCTTCCTCCCAAAAATTCACATCATTCTCCCCTCCCATCCTCGTCCTCCCCCTCTCTCCCCTTCCTTTCACGCACCCCTCCCCTCCCTCCTCCCACTCCCCGTCTTCCTTCCCTCCTCCTCCCCCTCCCCCTCCCCAATTTTCCCTCCCTTACCCTCTCCCTCCCTCACCATCTTCCCCTTCTCCTCCGCCTCACTCTACCCTCATTCCTTTCCTTCTTCACTCTTTCCCTCTCCTACCTTACTCTCTCCCTTTTCTGTCTTTCCTATAAAATTTCCATGTCAGTTTTTCCACGCTGCAAGGTGGTTTTTCTCACTTTTTCCTGCCAGTTTTAAGTAGAGGGTTTTGGGGTGGGGGGAGCCTTCTTGCTTTGCTATCCTTATCCTTCAGCATGTAGAGTTAGATCTTGTAGTCATAGTCTACTCTGTAACAAACAGCCTCGAAAGGACCATAAGATCTGTTGCTGTTTGCTTTCCTTTGTACTCCTTTGTACTCCTTTGTACTCTTTCCCCTCTCCCCGCGTACTCCTCTCCCCCATTCTCTCTCTCTCCTCCACTTTCTTTCCCCCCAACCCCTTCCTCCTTCCCCTCCCTTTCATTCCTCTTTCTCTCTCTTTCTTCTCTTTCCTTTCCCCTTCTCCACACCTTTCCCTCTCCATCCCTTCCCTTCTCCTCTCGCCTTCACTCCCCTCCCCTCCCCTCCTTTCCCTGCCATCCTCCTTCCCTCCCCGCCCCTCCCCTCTTCTCCCTTCCACTCCCTCTTCCCTCCCTTCTATTCCCTTTCCCCTTCCTTCCCTTCCCTTCCCTCCCCCTTCCTTTCCCATCCTCTCCTACTCCCCTCCCTTCCCCTCCCCTCCTCCCCTTGACCCTCCATTCACCTGGCTCTCTCTCTCTTTAATGTCTCTCTCTCTCTCTCTCTCTCTCTCTCTAATCTTTCCTTCCCCTCATTTTCTCATAGTTTTCTGCCATTCATCTCCAGGCTCCTCCATCGACCTTATCTCTCTCTCTCTCTCTCTCTCTCTCTCTCTCTCTCTCCCTCTCTCTCTCTCTCTCTCTCTCTCTCTCTCTCTCTCTCTCTCTCTCCATCTCCTTCGTCTTTAATTCTCTCTCTCCCAGTCTCATGTCTCTCATTCTGCTTCATCTTCCTTCCCTCTTCTCCTCTATCTCTCTCTCTCTTTCTCCTCTCCATTCTCTCTCTCACTTTCCTACCTCCTCTCTCCTTTCCCTTTTCTCTCTCACTCCTTTCTCCTTCCATCTCACCTCCTTCCTTCTTCCTTTCCTTTCTCTCTCTTCTAACTTATCTTTCTTTCCTTTCCAGTCTCTTCGCATTGTCCCGCTTTCCTCCCTACTCTCTCTCTCTCTCTCTCTCTCTCTCTCTCTTCTAACTTCCTTATTTCTCAATCTCTTCACACACTGTCTCGCTCTTCTTACTCTCTCTCTCTCTCTCTCTCTCTCTCTCTCTCATTCACCCTTTTTCACCCAGTTTTTCACTCCCTTGACGGCGATGAAAGGGTAGTGTGTAATTCTGCCGCTAGAGGGACACTCCAAAGATAAACAAAACAACAAACAAGAGGCCGGAAGTGACGTAAACAAGCAAACACGTAAACAAGTACACATGTAAACATTGGACAAGAACCTCACGCCATTTGGGTCAGTGAAAGGATATAGAGATGGTGTGGTGTGGTGTGGTGGTGTGGTGTGTGGTGTGGTGTTGTTGTATGATGGTGTGGTAGAGAGTTCTGTTAGACTGGTATAGCGGTGTATTGTGCTGGTGTGGCGTTGTGGTGTTGTGGTATGTTGTGGTGTGGTATTGCGGTGATGTGATGTGACGGTGTGGTATTACGTTGTGTAGTTGTAGTGGTGTATGATGCTGGTGCACTGTATTGTTGTGGTATGGCATTGTGGTGTTGAGATGTGGTGTGGTATGATGGTGTTGTGGTGTGATGGTGTGGTATTACGTTGTGTAGGTATAGTGGTGTATGATGCTGGTGTACTGTGCTGTTGTGGTGTGCTTTGGTGTGGTGGTGTGGTGTGGTATATGTTGCAGTAGTGGTGTGAAAGAGAGAGAGAGAGAGAGAGAGAGAGAGAGAGAGAGAGAGAGAGAGAGAGAGAGAGAGAGAGAGAGAGAGAGAGAGAGAGAGAGAGAGAGAGGCCATATACTTCCATACTGCCAGATTTTGATGAGTAATAAAGTATATCATTATATTTTTCCAACAAAATAATTATTGCACACATATACCATAATTTTTCACCATATATTACAAGTCCAGAGAGAGAGAGAGAGAGAGAGAGAGGTGAGGGGAGTGTTATGCCTGGAATATAAAGACCTGTTTCATTAGGTTTATCCATACATTCCAACACTACATGCTTCAAACAAGAGAAAAAACAGCAGTGCCCCAGCTCTCTCTCTCTCTCTCTCTCTCTCTCTCTCTCTCTCTCACACACACACACACACACACACACACACACACACACACACACACAAACACAAGCACCCATTTTTTTTTCCCTGTCAATTAAATATCAGCCGGAAATGTATAGTTGTTTTTTCCGTGTCAGTGTTTGTTTACATCAGCGGGCCGTCTCCTACTGCACACACACACACACACACACACACACACACACACACACACACACACACACACACACACACACACACACATGGAGCGATGCATTTATATACAAACAGTACATAACAGTAGACATTCAGCGTACATAACACACGCACATAACACACGCACATAAAAACACATGTAAGACGCACATAACACAGACACATGCATAAAAACGCACATAACACATTAACGCACACAAATACGCAAAACACAGACACATCAAGAGAGAGAAAATAAGCAAAAAGGTAGAGGTAAAAACGCACATAGTAACATACACACACACACACACACACACACACACACACACACACACACACACACACACACACACACACACACACACACACCTCCTTCATGCGGTGGCACTGATATGGCAGAGCAAATCCCCTGCCTGGTTATATAAACTTTCCTCCACTCCCTCCTATCCCCCGAAAGGAGGATGTGGGCTGGAGGAAGAGGAGGAGGAGGAAGAGGAGGAGGAGGAGGAGGAGGAGGAGGAAGATGAGGAGGAGGAGGATGAAGAGGAGGAGGAAGAGGATGAGGAGGAGGAGGAGGAAGAGGAGGAGGAGGAGGAGGAGGATGGTAACTTCAGCCTGCAGTACACTGGGTTTGCATTTCAGATGAATCTGGGACAACAACATGAAAAACAGCAACGACAATAATAACAACAATAACAACAGCT
Source organism: Coenobita brevimanus (assembly GCF_032717465.1). Taxonomy (NCBI): domain Eukaryota; kingdom Metazoa; phylum Arthropoda; class Malacostraca; order Decapoda; family Coenobitidae; genus Coenobita; species Coenobita brevimanus. Next base: position 41,614,894 of record NC_137006.1, on the reverse strand, counting down.
GATAATAATAATAATAATAATAATAATGATGATGATGATGATAATAATAATAGTAATAATAATAATAATAGTAATAATAATAATAATAGTAATGTTTATTATTATTATTATTATTATTATTATTATTATTATTAAAAGACTACCAATACTACCGTTCTACTACTACAATAACCATTACTACAGTTACTGCTACCACTTCTACAATTACCACCACCACCACCACCACCACCACTACTACTACTACTACTACTACTACTACTACTACTACTACTACTACACTTTAATTTCTTTTTCAATAACCCTTTCACTCTGATTACTTTTTTCTATTATTGCTATGCGTCTTTCACCTTAACTTGGCCCAGATTTTCGTCCTTTTGCAGCTTATTGCTCTACATCCTTTCCACAGCACTTCTTCGTGACTGGCATCATATTTCTAGTGTTAATCTAGTGTTAAAACTCAGCATTCAAGACGGAGAGATGGCAATTTTAGGTCAGGTTGGAGTGAAAGGGGTACAGCACCGGGAGATTTAAACTACTAGAGCTCTGTAAAGCTTTGAGTAATCCCTTCACGTCTAGAGCTCTATCATAAGCTGAGGATAATCGTCTGGAGGTAGCAAGAGTACATCATAATCATCATCGGACTGAAGGGGTTAATGAAGGCTCTATAACCCCTCCATTTTGAGAGCTCCAAAAAATAATAAAGATAATAGATATATAATGAATAAAAGAGTAAAAATAAAGCACTAAGAATTATATCGTTTAGAATGAGTAAGGACAAAATGAAACACGTAATGCTGGGCACAACATATCTCTCCCGACAGCAGTTAATTTAGTGCTGTTAAATACTGATTCGGTACTGCCATTTAGCGAAACGCCTAAATAAAGTCTACGGTAATGGCGCAACTAGTTTCACATTCAAGAACTCGCCCTATGAAACTCCTATATAAAGTCTACGGCAATGGGGCGACTCCTTTCACATTCAAGAACTCGCCCTATGAAACTCAAAAATAAAGTCTAGGGAAATGGCACAACTACTTTCACATTCAGGAACTCGCTTTATGAAACTCCCAAATAAAGTCTACGGTACTGGCGCGGCTACTTTCACATTCAAGAACTGGCTCTATGAAACTCCCTGACCTTGCGTTTCACCTCTCAAACTTGAAGACATTACCTCCACAATGAAACCAGTTCCTTTGGAGACCAGTGCCCACGTATCCTGAAAAGTTTCATGTAATTTCACTCAGCCGTTTTTCCGTAATACTGCTAACAAACAAACCAACAACAAAATGTGATCGTCTTGAAGGAGTTGGAGACAAACAAGCATATACACTAACATAAACGACCCTCATTCTGGTCGGACAAGAAGGCTCCCCTAGCACTTCTGCCTTAGTGATTTATTTTCCAGACTAACCATCAATATCCTCTTTTTTTGCCTCTTCTGTCGTTTTAATATAGACACAGACTCTATTAATAACGCACATGAATATGGATAGTTAGATAGATAGATATATGGATAGATTGGTAGATAGACAGACAGACAGACAGATAGATAGATAGATAGACAGATAAATAGATAGATATTACCCACACGTAAACAAGGGCTACAAAGGAATAATCAGTACTCCTACACACTACACACACTCTGCGCACATTTAAACTCATTACACTCTACAGACATTTCACGCTAGACTGCACACACTGGACACTACACACACTGGACTCTACACACACTGGACTCTACACACACTGGACTCTACACACACTAGACTCTACACACACTGGACTCTACACACACTAGACTCTACCCTACACACGCTGGACTCTACGCACACTGGACTCTACACACACTAGACTCTACACACATTAGACTCTACACACACTGGACTCTACACACACTGGACTCTACACACACTAGACTCTACACACACTGGACTCTACACACACTAGACTCTACCCTACACACGCTGGACTCTACACACACTAGACTCTACACACACTGGACTCTACACACACTAGACTCTACCCTACACACGCTGGACTCTACGCACACTGGACTCTACACACATTAGACTCTACACACATTAGACTCTACACACACTGGACTCTACACACACTGGACAATTCACACACTGGACTCGACACACACGCTGAACTACATACACTAAACATTGCATCTACTGGACTCTGCATACTCTGCACTGGACGTTATATACACTGGGTTTCCCACACACAGTATACATTGTGGATTTTACATACATTGGACTCTACACACACACTGGACTCTGCAAACACTGGACTCTACACACTGGGCAATGCAGGGAAGACAGGGCATGGGTGGGTAGGGCAGGGCAGGGCAGGAGAGAGAAGGGCAGGCCATGCAGGACAAGACAGGTGAAGGAGTTAGGGGTGACACAGGAAGGGAGAGGATGGAACTGAGAATGTGGAGAGGAGAGGAGAGGAGAGGAGAAAGGAAATTTGAGAAGGGTAGAGGAGATTAGATGATAAAAAGGGGGTGGAAGGAAAGATGGGAGAATAGGAGAGAGGGAGAGAGGGAATGAAGTGAGGGAAGGAGAGAGAGGGAGGAGATGAAGAGCCTGAAGCAGAGAGGGAGGAAGAAAGGATGAGAGGAGGGAGTTGAGGAGAGGAAGAAGGAATATTATGAGGAATGGAGAGCATGGGGAAGAGATGAGGAGAGGGAAGGAGATAGGGAGGAAGAAAGGGACGAGGAGATCGAAGGAGAGAGGGAGGAAGAATAGGGTGAGAGTAGGAAGGAAGGGATGAGGAGAAGGGAGGGAAGGGAGGAGGAAGGACTAAAAGACAGGAAGAATTAGAGAGGAGGATGAGAGAGGAACCATTGTATTAAAAGAGGTGTGGTAAGGACGGAGGTGGTGGTGGTGGTGATTTGAGGGAGGGAGGGAGGAAGAGATGAGGAGAGGGAGGGAGATAGGGAGGAAAAGGTAAGAAGAGGAGAGGGAGAGAAGGAAGTAGGACTGAAAGGCAGAGAGAATAAGGAAGGATGAGGGAAGGAAAGACTGGGGAGGGGATAAGAAGACTGAAGGAGAGAAGAGGAAGAGATGAGGAGAGGGAAGGAGACAAGGAGGATGGAGTCAGGAGAAAGGAGGGAGGAAAGGAGGTAGGGACTGAAAGACAGGGAGAAAAAGGAAAGAAACGATGTATTTAGAAAAGTGTTATAAGGGCAGAGGTGGTGGTGGTGGTGGTGGTGGTGGTGGTGATAATGATGACAGTAGAGACAGTGGTGGTGGTGGTAGTGATGGTGATAGCGGTGGTGGTGGTGATAGTGGTAGTAGTAGTGGTGGTGGTAGTGGTGGGGATGTTGCAATGGGAGTTTAGCGGCTTACATCACCCAGGCAGGAAATGCTCACCTCTCTCACCACACAAAAAGGCTGATATAAGAGTAAGCTGCTTCCACTGTGCACCTCACTTTATGCTACTTCTCTTTTTTAATGAAGCTTCGCCATAGATGCTTACTGTTTTGGCAAGTATTATTATTATTATTTTTCCTTGCACTTTTTTCTTAATCCTGATGATCTACAGAAGGTGACCTAGAGTAACCCAAATACCTGTGCCAATTAATAATGACCTTGACCTCTTTTTGAAGGTCATGTACTCATTTGTAGTGTAAAATTTCATATTTGAAACCGAAATATCTCAGAAATTAATTGAGATACAGCGATTTGGTTGAAAATCCTATGATAAATAAAGTTTGCTGAGAATTTTGGCGGAATATTTTGTGATTCAGCCTCGTGGAAGGCATCGTATTCACATCCGCTCAGTGTTTTCTTTGCAACATGTTTTAGAGAAAACTACAAAAGCTGTAACTTTCTAGATATATAGCTGTGGTGCCCCTTATGATCTGGAAGGAATATGGTTACAGTTACGCATACAGTTAGCCAGTTATTGAGACAAACGAACAATTTACACATGCGTTCTTCCACACCTCTGTCTTGAGACTTGATGTTACACCAGAAGGTACCTTAGGGTCTTCAGAGCATGTTTATATTATACATACCTTATTTACCTTTAACGGCTGATGGCCATTAAACCCCAATCAAAAGCAACCCTTAATAACTATGGCGAAGCTTCCTTATTGTGGCTGCACAGTAAAAATACGTACCTAGTCATTATTATTGTTACTATTATATTTATTGCTATTATTATTATTATTATTATTATTTTTATTTTTATTATTATTATTATTTTTGATTTCTTGTTATTAGACATTCTCGTTGGCATTACGAGACTTAGCAGGACCACTTCTGCAACGATTTAGTTTGTATATATCTTCTTAGCATTTTCTCGTATGGTATTATAATCTTTCGCAGCGGAGAATCTGTAACACCTCTTCCCTAGCGATTTGTTTTGCATATTGTATCTTAATATTTTTGTTATATATTTAACTTACTGTTTTATTCCCATTTCACAAAGTGGGTGAGGTAGGGTATTCCTCCAGGGTGAAGGAGAAGGAGGAGGAAGTGGCTCTAAGAGAAAGCGTTTTCTGGCAACCAGGAGCTTCGTAGAGAGCCTAGGAAAGTAAAGTTTTGCATGGAGATAGGCCTCTAGCAGAATCAGGTTTTAGGCTGAGTGGAGTCTCAAGGGGGGAGGGGGCACAGAAATCCCCTGCTGTGCATCGTGCTGCATAGTATTACGGTGCTTGTTGATACTGACTTCTTTAGCATCAATAACATACAAGAGGATTTTAAGTCATTCAGCCCGAGGACGTCTTCATACTGTGCTCTTAAGTTACGAAAAACGTCTGAAGGCAGCAGAGAAGATACTGCAGGAGATGTTGTCGTACTGAATAGGTTAAAGGTGTAACAGGGACAATTAATCGCTGAGGAAAAGGTGTTGCGAAATATGCTGAGCTAACGAATGTACGGCCCTTTCCCTGTGTCGTAAAGGGGGGTGGGAGGGGCGGTGTGGATAGGGGAAGGTGGGAGGGCCGGTGTGGGTGGAGGGAAGGGGTGGGAGGGGCGGTGTGGATAGGGGGAGGTGGGAGGGGCGGTGTGGGTGGGGGGGAGGGGTGGTAGGGGAGGCTGTGCTGACGTGGACACTAGTGGGGGTAAAATTCCTGTTGGTCATATCTTACTTTTTCCTGCCGGCGGTAATTGCCTGACGCTGCGTTCTGTGAGGGTGACCCGGAAAAAGAAAAATATCTAGGCCTATTTTTTTTATTACTAAGTTATACCCTTCCTTCTCTTGCACTATATCCTGTAGCTTACTATTTTATCTATCTGTCTGTCTGTATCTAAATTTGTCTATCTATCTATCTGTCTATCTGTCTATCAATGTCTAAATCTATGTATCTATGTCTACGTGTATGTTTCTCTCTCTGCTTATCTGTTTATCTATCTGTCTCCATCTGTCTGTCTGTCTGTCTATCTATCCATCTATCAGTCGCTTCCTCTTCTTCGTGACTAGTACGACGATTATCTTAAGTTCAGCGGAGACTTCTATATAGTAGTAGTAGTAGTAGTAGCAGTAGTGGTGGTGGTGGTGGTGGTGATGGTAGTAGTAATTGTTGGTGCTGTTGTTGTTGTGGTAGTAGTAGTAGTAGTAGTAGAAGTAGTAGTAGTAGTAGTAGTAGTAGTAGTAGTAGCAGTAGTAGTAGTAGTAGTAGTAATAGTAGAGATAGAAGTAGTAGTAGTAGTAGCAGTAGTAGTGATAGTAGTAATAGTAATAGTAGAAGTAGTAGTAGTAGTAGTAGTAGTAGTAGTAGCAGCAGCAGTAGCAATAATAGTAGTAAACTCAGGCTCATCTAAACGTGAACCCAGTGGACTGCAGGCTGAAAATGCCCTTGTTTTGCAGCCCACCATCCTCCTTTGGGGCGGATAGGGAAGGAAGTGAGGGACGTGTGTATAACCAGGCAGCAGACCCACCCAGCCCTATCGGTGCCACCACGTGAAGGCGTCCCTGGGGGGGGGGGTGTTAATGAAAGCCTCCTGTAATCCCTCCAGCTGGAAAAAAGCCTCCCATAAGCTGAAGAAAATCGTCTGAATATTGGGAGAATCAAACAGAAACGACTTGGTGTGGAGACTTTTTCTTTTTATACTCAGGATTCCGTGGGCCTAAGTGGTGAGTGAATGAGTGTGTGGCCCATTTATTTAGGCAGACTTTTTGGTTAGTTTCTCCTTTTTTCAGGATTTTTCTTGCTTCCTTAACCCTACCTCACCATCGTTAGGTGGAATAGGAGGTGTTGATGATGATGATGATGATGATGATGAAGGTGGTGATGTTAATGATGATGATGATGATGATGATGAGGATGTTGATGTTGATGATAATGATGATGTTGATGATGATGATGATGATGATGATGAGGAGGAGGAGGAGGAGGAGGAGAAGGAGGAGGAGGAAGAGGAGGAGGAGGAAGAGGAGGAGGAAGATGATGATGATGATGATGATGATGATGATGATGATGATGATGATGATGATGATGATGATAGGAAGGATATAACGCAGTAGTCACCAGTGTAATGAGGGTATAAATGGAGTGATTACGACATTGCCATGCACCTGCCCTTACATTCCACTCCCCCCCCCCGCATGACCAATATGCCATGCAGTCTTGATGGGGAGGGGAGAAGAGGGGAGGGGAAAGGAGGCGATGAGGTGTGGGGTAGATAGAGAAGGGAGGGGAGGGGAGATGGGGAGGTGAGAGAAGGGAGTGAGAAGGGGGAAGGGAGTTGAAGTGGGGGATGTGGGGGTGTCAATGTGCAGGGGAGGGATTGAGGGGAGGGGATTGTGGGGGGTTGTGGGGTGGATGGTCAGGGGGAGGGGAGGGATTGGGTTCTGAATTGAGAGTGCGTGAGGAACGAGATAAGTTGGATGAGTGAGTGAGGGAGGGGGAGTGGGGGAGAGAGAGGGAGGGGAGAAGAGGTCATGTAGGTGAAGGGGAGAGGGAGGGGGTGCTGTGAAGAGGGGAAAAAGGCGAGAAATCATGAGGTGGGGGGAGGGGGTTGGTAAGGTGGGGGGAAGGGGGGATGATAAGGTGGGGGGGAGCAAGTGGGGAGATGATAGAGAGGGAGTGAGGGTGAGTTATGGATGAGGGTGAAGGGTTGGGGGTGTGGGTGAGGGAGGAATTACGGGACAGTGAAGAGATGGTTGAACAGTGAAGTGCAGGGGAGTGAGGGGAGGGAGTGAGGGAGGTAATGAGGGGGAGGAGAGGATGGGGGCGTGAGGGGAGGTGAGGGAGGGGGGTGGTCATGACAGCTGCCTGGCAAGGAATTATCGTGTGAGGTGATGGATGGAGTATTAATAGACTTGACCCTGAGGCCGGTGTGTGTGTGTGTGTGTGTGTGTGTGTGTGTGTGTGTGTGTGTGTGTGTGTGTGTGTGAGAGAGAGAGAGAGAGAGAGAGAGCCTTCTCCCCTTGCCTCTCACTTAACACGCATATTATTACACTTCCTGTCCTGCCAATCTCTCAGTGTCCCCCCTCCAAGTCCTCACCCCATTTTCTTTAACTTTATTGATTTATTTATCTCTGGGCATCCGATTCTGGACAGAGTTTAAGAAGCCCGTTCCCTCGGTCCATTAGGCAGCCCAAACACAAATAATCCACAGACGTCACCACCACAGCGCTAATACCGACCGTCCATATTGAAGATGCTGATATGTTATGGACTGGTGAGAGAGAGAGAGAGAGAGAGAGAGAGAGAGAGAGAGAGAGAGAGATGAATGGATGGATGATAGGTATATAGGTACTTAGATAGATGGATAGGTAGATACAACGATAGATAGATAGATAGATATAGAAATTTACAGATAACTAGATAGACACTGATATATAAAAAGATAGACTGAAGCTCCAAAATAGATAAAGGGATTATTGCGTTTATTGACGGCTTAAACTTGAGGATTTTATTTAGCTGGGGAGAGGATTTATGTAGCTGGGGAGAGGATTTTATTAGGGGAGAGGATTTATGTAGCTGGGGAGAGGATTTACGTAGCTGGGGAGAGGATTTAATGTAGCTGGGGAGAGGATTTATGTAGCTGGGGAGAGGATTTATGTAGCTGGGGAGAGGATTTATGTAGCTGGGGAGAGGATTTAATGTAGCTGGGGAGAGGATTTATGTAGCTGGGGAGAGGATTTAATGTAGCTGGGGAGAGGACTTAATGTAGCTGGGGAGAGGATTTA
>NC_137006.1:41561740-41601740 GCF_032717465.1 Coenobita brevimanus | reverse complement strand
TCTCACCGCGCCACACCATCTTACCACATCACACCAGACCACACAGCACCACACCACACCACACCATAACTACGACAGCTGCACCACACCTGACCTAGCAGCACAATACCACTTCACCCTACCACACCACACCACACCACACCACGTTACAACCCTACACAACACCACACCAGAACCCTACACCACACCTCTCTGTCACCACATCACACCATACCATACCACAACTACACCACACCCTAAACTATAACCGTATACCACACCACCACACCTTACACTACAACACTATACCACACCCCACCACACCACCCCAACACACCCCACCATCGAAAGCGATATTGAGGGGTGAAATGACGAAGATAACACGAAACATTATAAGACTTACGACCTAAAGTTTGACAATAAATCTATAACTCTATCAATAATTATGAAGAGTAGTGATTATGTGAGCGTTGTATGGTAGTAGCAGGCTTTGGGGTTGCGCTATGTGTTTCCTCTGTAGTTTTGGTTGTGATGCAGTTAGTGTTGTGTTGTTTTACGTTTCCTACAGGCAATGGTGTGTAAGAATTTAGTTGTGTTTTGGTCGTGTACGTGTGTGTGTTTTATTCTGTGCTTGGGTTGTGTGTTTTATGCTGTGGTTTGGTTGTGTGTGTTATATGCTGTTTTAGATGTGTGCTTTATGTTTCAGCTGCTTTATTTACGTAAGAGCAGTGTTTTATGATTGTTATATAGGATACGTTTGCACTGTGTTGACTGCTTCCCTTACGGTATATAATACTGATGATTTCACTGTTTCACTCGTATTGTACTAGTGTTCTATGTTTCATCTGTTTCACCTGTATAATAATAGTAGTTTTATGTTATGTTTCACGTATATAAGAGTAACGTTCTGTGTTTCAATTATGAGGGAAGATTTTAGGTATACTGTAGTGTTTCACCTGCATAATAATAGTGTTCTGTTTCGGGAATATAGTAGTTGTGTTTGGTGCTTCACGTATGTTTCACTTATATGGTAGGGTTATATTGGTTTCCCTTATATATATATATATATTTTTTTTAGGCAAGGAAGAAGGAACCCAAGGCCAGAGGCAGTGTTTTGAGTTTCATTTATATATTTTTTTTATGCAAGGAAAAGGAACCCAAGGCCAGAGGCAGTGTTTTGAGTTTCATTTATATATTTTTTTAATGCAAGGAAGAAGGAATCCAAGGCCAGAAGCAGAGTTTTGTGTCTTAGTCCTGTGATGGTGGACGTAGGTAGCATCCATATACTTCCCTTGGGTTTTCGTATATGCTTTACTAGTGGTGTTGGAATGGAGCGCCTTCGTAAAGTGACACCAATATAGCCGGTCGGTGGAGCTGCCCGGTTACAAGAATGTCCCTCAACACCCTCCCTATCCCCCCGCAAAGACGATGGTGGATTGGAAAGGGTCATCTTCAGCCTGCAGTCCACTGGGTTCACGTACAAATGATCCTGGGGTTAAAACTACTATAATTGCCAGTATATGCTGTGTTGATAAAGCATATGTTAAACTCGTGTCACCAGAATACACTCATTTTACGCAAACTTGGCCTAAAATTGCCGCCTCTCCGTCTTGAATGCTAACTTGTAACAGTAATACCAGATGCTAGTCATGAAGAAGTGTTATGAAAGGGATGCAGAGCCGTAGTACTGACTTTTTCTGCCACTGAGCTACGTGATATAAGCTGCAAAAGGACTAAATGCTGTGCCAAGTTAGTGTGATAGACGTATAGAAATCTTTGCTTCAGTTATACCTCCTAGATATACCGATATACCACCACACCCCCACCTACACTCTGGAATTAGGTGGTTAGTAGTAGATGAATAGATAGATAGATAGATGGATAGGTAGATAGATCGATAGATGATAAGCAGGAGTAAAGAGATAAACTAAGTGACAGGTAGAAACAGATAGATAGATAGATGGTTAGGGAGAGAGAGAGAGAGAGAGATAGATAGATAGATAGATAGATAGATGGTTAGGGAGAGAGAGAGAGAGAGAGAGAGAGAGAGAGGTAAATAAAAAGAAAATGGGATGAGATATAATTTGCTTTTTATAGACAGCTAGAGAGAGAGAAATGACGTGGCTATATAAAACTAATTTCCTCTCTCTCCCTCTCTCTCTCTCTCTCTCTCTCTCTCTCTCTCTCTCTTTCATTACAAGGACGTCTGTTTTTTTGACTCACACTGTATTGCGTTGACCTTCTTCAGATTAATATTTTGCTTTGAATTACTGAAGGCCAGGGGAGGAAGAGAACTTTTGCGGGCGACTGTACCTAAATCTTAACACTGCTCATCAAAAAGTTTTAAATAATTCCTCCCTTACCCATTCACTTATATGTGTGGCATGTACGTGGAGGCGATTTGTTTGTGGCCACCCCTTACGGGAATAAAGGGTATGGCAATAGATAGATAGATTAATAGATGGATAGATAGATAGATAGGTGTACTGGAATTAGAGTGATTATTATGACAGATATTTAAGGACGATAATCACTATAGACCGACACTGAAATATAACCTTTCTTTTCCAGGTGAGTGTGAGGCAGGTGAGAGGTGAGGCAGGTGAGAGGTGAGGTAGGTGGGAGGTGAGTCAAGTGAGGTGAGGCAGGTGAGAGGTGAGGCAGGTGGGAGGTGAGGCAGGTGAGGTGAGGCAGGTGAGAGGTGAGTCAAGTGAGGTGAGACAGGTGAGAGGTGAGTCAAGTGAGGTGAGGCAGGTGAGAGGTGAGGCAAGTGGGAGGTGAGTCAAGTGAGGTGAGGCAGGTGAGAGGTGAGTCAAGTGAGGTGAGGCAGGTGAGGTGAGGCAAGTGAGGTGAGGCAGGTGGGAGGTGAGTCAAGTGAGGTGAGACAGGTGAGAGGTGAGTCAAGTGAGGTGAGGCAGGTGAGAGGTGAGGCAAGTGGGAGGTGAGTCAAGTGAGGTGAGGCAGGTGAGAAGTGAGGCAGGTGAGAGGTGAGTCAAGTGAGGTGAGGCAGGTGAGAAATGAGGCAGGTGAGAGGTGAGTCAAGTGAGGTGAGGCAGGTGAGAGGTGAGGCAGGTGAGTGAAACCAAGCACAACTAATTACAGGTGAGCATCGTTACCTTCACACCTGCGACTTTCATTTTCTTTTTCTTTCTTTTTTTTTTCAGATTTTTCAAGAACAGATTTTTTTATGTTCATTTTTTTTATTTTTTCGTTAAACAAAAATTTACGGACATACTAATAGATATACTTTACTGATTTTAATATACCCCCGCTCGCGAAACAGGAGGGTGGTGTGGTTTGCTCGGCGTGTGTGTGTGTGTGTGTGTGTGTGTGTGTGTGTGTGTGTGTGTGGCAGATAGACAGACAAACAGATAAAGATAGATAGACAGACAGCTAGATAGATGCATACGGTAACATACAGAGAGAGAGAGAGAGAGAGAGAGAGAGAGAGGCAGGAAGCGACACTACACAACCTCGCGTCTTATTGGAGATCGAAAGTCGTTTTGTGTCTTTCTCTCTCTCTCTCTCTCTCTCTCTCTCTCTCTCTCTCTCTCACACACACACACACACACACACACACACACACACACACAAACCCCTTCAACCCGATGACGCAATTCTCAAACACTTCCAACAGGCGATTTATTCGTCAGGGATTTTTTTGAAGGAGTTAATGAAGGCTCAATCAAACCCCTACAGAGCTGAGTAAAATCGTCCGGAGATAAGAATGAAAGGTAAGAAATGCGTCTCCTGATTCTGTGTGTTTGTGTGGGGTGTTTGTTTGTTTGTGTGTGTGTGTGTGTGTGTGTGTGTGTGTGTGTGTGTGTGTGTGTGTGTGTGTGTGTGCGTGCGTCACTAATTTTGTGGTGTGTGTGTGTCTCTCTCTATTATTGTGGTGTGTGTGTGTGTGTGTGTGTGTGTGTGTGTGTGTGTGTGTGTCTAATTACACCCATGCTCACCACATACCCCTACCATCTACGCACTCTCTCTTCAGCTCTGGCGTCCACAGTCATCCTCACTCCACAACTTTCACGAATCAAACCATTCCTTTTCCTATCCACTCCACACACTCCACACACATCATTCACCATCCTATCCACCCTCCACACGCCACACACATTCCTCAACAACCCTATTTCCACTACTGCTTGCTTTTAACTTCTCCACTTCATGCCGCACCACAGTCACACACTCCCTCTGTTAACGTAGGCACTAAAACTCCATCGTGCAAGCCTCTAGCTGCTGCCATACTCAGACCTCTGTGTTGTTTGAATGACCTTGTAGCTTCGTACGTGTTTCTTCCCTGTCCTAACCTAACATAGCCTAACCTCTCCTAATCTAACCTAGCCTAGCCTCACCTAACCTAACCCGACCTAACCTAACCTAACCTAACCTACAGAGCTGATGTTATTGTCCCTTTTCTAGCATATTTACGTCTATTCTCATCTTTGCACCTTAAATTCACCCACCAAGGCAAATCTCCGTTCACCTTTACGTCACAGCATGAGTCTCAATCACTCTCGTCATGAACACCTGGTGAAAATTTACGTAAGGGAAAAATAAAAAGACTGATGTATTTTGATGTGCAGTCTCAAAGTGAAAGTATATATATATATATTTTTTTAGGCAAACAAAAGGCTAAGCAAAGAAACCTGCTCGAATACAAGATAGCTACCTTCTTCAGCACAAAAAAACAGCAAACACACACACACACACACACACACACACACACACACACACACACACACACACACACACACACATACACACACACACACACACACAAGCAGTGATATGTACAACACTTACAGCAACTTTTAACACCCACCCACACATACACATACACACACACACACATAAACAAACACAAACAATCAGCCATACAGAAACAGTAAAACCCATAAACCAAGGACTCAAACAAATTAAAACAACACAACCAAGCACAAACACTTTCAGCCGCAATCAAACAGGGAATCACAAACAGACCCAAGCAATCACTGACGCCAACAACACACACAGCCTCCTCCAGTCGTGAGCACATCAATAATCAATCATTCCTTTCTTCCTTCCTTCCTTCCTTCCTTTCATTTCATTTCCTCCTTTGTCCCTTCTTTCTTCCTTTCCTTTCCTCTCCTTTCCTTCCTCCCTTCCATCTTTCCTTTCCTTTCCTTTCCTTCCTCCCTTCCATCTTTCCTTTCCTTTCCTTCCCTCCTTCCTTCCTTCCTTCTTTTAACACACTCGCTACATAAGAGAGTGGTCGTCTCGCGTTAAGTATACACTATAAAGAAGTAATAATGATTCATGCTGTCTTAACACTATATTAAATAACCTCTTCCATCTAATCCATCATCCAAACCCTTCATGCCATCTCCGGACGATTTTATTCAGCTTTGGCGGGACTTTCAAAACGAGGAGGGCTGAGATCCGTCCTCCACTAACCCCCTCATGACAAGACGCTTTCCCTGAGCTGAATAAAATCGTCTGTAAATAGCAAGAGTGAAGAAAAACACGGCATCATAGTGAAAGGAGCCATTTCTTTCTCTACCATGCCGTCTTTTATATTCATTCTTGTTAAAAGGAGAAAAAAGTAATTAGTTTTATGGGAGATTTCCAAATGCAGGACAGACACAGCTAAATTTCAATATACCAGTTATCTCAAAATTCTATTCAATTGAGAGACTTAGAAATGCAGGACAGACACAGGCTTCGTTAATTTCTCTCTCTCTCTCTCTCTCTGGCCTTCCGTAAGCTGAAGAAAATCGTCTGGAGGTAGCAGGAGTGAATTTTAAGTGCCGTCCTAGCAGTGAAGGGGTTGATTTTTCCAGACGGTTGTAGGAAAAATGGGACATATTATAAGTCTGAACTCTTGATTACAATTTCTTCCTTGAGCGAGTGCCATCCCTACTCCTTCTTTCCTCCCTTACTCCTTCTTCTTCCTCCCCTCCATTCCTTTCTTCTTCCTGCCCTCCTTCCCTTCTTCTTCCTCCCCTCCTTCCTTTCTTTCCTTCCCTCCTTCCCTCCCCCCATCTCTTCTTCTTCTTCTTCCTCTCCTTCCCTTTTTCTTTTCTCCACTCCTTCCTTTCTTTCCTCCCCCCTTCCCTTCTTTCCTCCCTTCCTTCCCTCGCGTCTCACACTACACACACATCACCCCCCATACTTCACACTTCACATTTCGCACACATCACACTTGTCTTACCAATAATGATAATAATAATAATAATAATAATAATAATAATAATAATAATAATAATAATAATAACAAACAGACAGGTAAAGAGATAAGTGGCAGACCAGAGATAGAACAGAGGATGAGGTTATGTAGATAATTATAATCATTTTTTTTTCATCTAACAGAACTGGGCAATTTCCACAGCCTGCATGCTATGTTGTGCTTGCGTGGAAATTTGTGTATCTTAGTTATGAGGTAGGAATGAGTCTCCTTGGTTACTAGCTGTACCAATGAGTCAAGTTGTGTGGTAGGAATGAGTCTCCTTGGTTATTAGCTGCCGATGAGTCTGGGTTGTGAGGTAGGAATGAGTCTCCTTGGTTACTAGTTACTGCGACCCTCCAATCTGACTACACCTGTAAGGATGGAAACAGTACCTAACCTTTATAATATCCAGGCTGTATTTGGAGCAGAATTACAAGAGTTTTTCCTACCATGAGAGGGTTAAATGACGGTAATAGTGTTTTTTTTTATAATTTACAGTAGCTTAATAAAATCGTCCAGCATTATTTAAAGTAGAATCGGAAGAGTTGTTCTGACCGTGAGAGGGGTGGCAATGACAGTCCGCTGAAGAAAATCGTCTGGCTTGATGTAGAATGAGATGCTAGTGACAAATATATATATATATATTTTTTAACCCCTAGGAGGAGGCTCTGTGATCACCCGCGTCTGTCTGTCTGTCTGTCTACAAATTATCTCAAAAAGTTACTATTGAAATTTTATTATATTTTTGGAGGGGTAGCGCAATGGCCAAAGAAAAGTTGATTAGATTTTTTTTTTTTTTTTTCTTATTAACATTGCGAGATGGGGACATTTTACTTTGGCGGAGGTATGTGCTCTCTGTGTGCTCTCCAGTTTTTTATTATTTAGTCACGTTCAGTCCTAGAGCTCTTCCGGTCATGAGGGGGGTGGCAGTGACGGTATTGGTGCTTTTCACAATTTACCGTCAGCAGAAATACCGAGAGTTTTCCCAGCCATGAAAGGGTTAAAACTCAACAGCTCCTCCAGGTCACAGAAACCCTCTCCTCCTCCTCCTCCTCCTCCTCCTCCTCCTCGTACTCCTTCTCCTCCTCCTCTAGCCTGGCCGGGGTAAGTGAGGTGAAACTCGAGAATGCGGCTGTGGCTTTTGGCTGTTTTTACCCCGAAGGAAAGCCCGCCAAACTTTCCCTAACGAGTTCAGACCGACAAATTTGATCTGACCCCGCCCCTTGTCCCGCGCCCCAGTTTGCATCATATTTGTCTTCATTTTTCCCCCACATCTTGCCTCGTATTTTCCTCATATTTGACTCATATTATCGGTCCTCATCCTTGTCATCACTGCCCGAGTTTGCCTCATATTTGCCTCATATTTGTTAGGTATTTCTCATATTTTTCCCCACTGCCCAACTTGGTCTTCTACCTGCCTCATATTTGCTTCATACTGCACTCATATTTGCTTCATATTGCCCTCGTATTTGCCTTATATTCGCTTCATATTTTCCTTATATTTGCCTCATATTTGCTTCATATTTTTCTCATTTCCTAACACTTGCCTCAGTTCAGACAATTCAATAAAACATCTCTCAAACGAATAAAAGAAAATCCCTACCATCGCCAAATGATTGTGTGTGTGTGTGTGTGTGTGTGTGTGTGTGTGTGTGTGTGTGTGTGTGACATACATACAGACAGACCATTGCCCCTCAGTCCCCACCATAACCCTCCCTAGTCCCCACCATACCTCCTTAGTCCCACCATATCTCTTAGTCCCCACCTTAGTCCCCCTTAGTCCCCACCATCGTCCCCCTTAGTCCCCACCATCGTCCCCCTTAGTCCCCACCATGTAGTCCCCACCTAGCCCATTATTCAACCCCTCCCCCCTTAGGAGCGGTGGTGTTGCATCAAACGTGTCGGGGTCTTTGTGGACGGCGGGTAATTAGCAGGGTCAACATAATGTGTCACCGCCCCGCCCCGCCCCACCCCGCCCCGCCCCGTCCCACCCCACCCCGCTCCGCCCTGCCCCTCTCTGCTACAACCTTCCTTTTCCTTGCTCTGCCACACCCTTCTTTCATCCTGCCTACCTACACCTCCCTCCCACACCCTGCCTCACCCTACCCTACACCTCCCTCCCACACCCTGCCTCACCCTACCCTACATATTCTTCCCACACCCTGCCTCACCCTACCCTACACCTTCTTCCTACACCCTGCCTCACCCTACGCTACATATTTCTCCTACACCCTGCCTCACCCTACCCTTCACCTCCCTCCCACACCCTACCTCACCCTACCCTACACCTTCCTCCTACACCCTGCCTCACCCTACCCTACACCTCCCTCCTACACCCTGCCTTACCGTGCCCTGCATTACCCTTCAATCTCAGTTACTCTTCATTTCAGTTTACTACCTTCCTTCCTTCCTTCCATCTTTCCTTCCATCCTTCCTTCCTTCTCCCATCTCTCCACCTCTTTCCGTCATCCCTCTCTCCTTCTTTTACTTCTTCCTTCTCTTCTTCCTCTTCCATCCCTCCTTCCTTCCTTCCTTCTTGTCTTTCTCACTTCCTCGTAACACCTTCTACCTTTCCTTCCATTCCTTCTTCCAGCCGTCCCTTCGTTCCTTCCCTCCAGCGCCTCGTCCTCCACATTCTTCTCTCTCTCTCTCTCCCTCTCTCTCTCTCTCTCTCTCTCTCTCTCTCTCTCTCTCTCTCTCTCTCGCCAAAACCAACAACTTTGGTCCATATGATGCCCTTGTGATCATTACTCTCGCCCTATTGGATCACTCTTGCCATGTCCTCTGCACACACACACACACACACACACACACACACACACACACACACACACACACACACACACACACACACACACACACATTCGCTCTGTCTGTTTGTCTGTCTGTCTGTCTGTCTCTCTCTGTCTGTCTGTCTCTCTCTCTCTCTCTCTCTCTCTCTCTCTCTCTCTCTCACTTCCTGCTGTAACTCTCTCTTAAAACTCGGTTAAACTAGCTCTCTTTCTCTCACTCACTCTGTCTTCATTCTTTCTCAGCTCTCACTAGTCTTTTCTTTTCTTCTCTCTCTCTCTCTCTCTCTCTCTCTCTCTCTCTCGCTCTCGCTCTCGCTCTCTCTCTCTCTCTCTCTCTCTCTCTCTCTCTCACGTAACGCCTTCTTCCTCCCTTTCCTCTCCCTCTTGCTCCCTCTTCTTCCCTTTTCCTCACTTTCTTCCTCCCTTTATCTCCCTTTCTTCCTCTCTTCCTCCCTTTCTTCCTCCCATTTCCTCCCTTTCTTCCTCCTTTTATCTCCCTTTCTTCCTCCCTTTATCTCCCTTTCTCCTTCCCCTTATCTCCCTTTCTTCCTCCCTTTAACTCCCTTTCTTCCTCCCTTTATCTCCTTTTCTTCCTCCCTTTATCTCCTTTTCTTCCTCCCTTTATCTCCCTTTCTCCCTCCCTTCCTCCCTTTCTCCCTCCCCTTATCTCCCTTTCTTCCTCCCTTTTCCCTCTCTTGCATCCTCAGTCTGCATCTCTTCCTCCTTTCCCTCCCTTATTCCCCTTTCTTCCCTTTCCCCATCTTTGTCTCGCTCTCTTTCTTTACCTTTTCCTCCCTTTCTTCTATTTCCTCCCTTTTATCTCCCTCTCTTCCCTCTGTATCTCCCTTTCTTCCTTCTCTCTCTCTCTCTCTCACACACACAAAGACTTTCCTTTCTTCTTTCCTCCCATCTCATTATCCTGTCTGATCCTCGCTCTCTCATTTCTGTCTATTTCTTTCTCTTTCTTTCCACCTAAATTTCTCTCTCTCTCTCTCTCTGCTATCCTACCATCACACTGACACTCACCCTGCCACCCTCTTCACCCTGTCTTTGAGTCTCCTTCCCTACCTCACCCTTCCCTACACCCACTACTTCACCCTACCAGCTCCTACACCCTGCCACCTCACCCTACCACCCATCCAGCGGCCCTAAAACTCACCCTGCCACCCTCTTCACCCTGTCTTTGAGTCTCCTTCCCTGTTTCACCCTTCCCCACACGCACTACCTCACCCTACCAGCTCCTACACCCTACCACCTCACCCTACCACCCTACCAGCACCCTAAAACTCACCCTGCCACCCTCTTCACCCTGTCCCCCTTCCTCAGAGCGGCAAAAATGTCAGACACAGCTTTTTTTCTCCTCTTTAAATGTCTTCTAATGTTTCCTGTTCCGCGTCTGTTCATTTTTCAAGACATTATACGTTTCTTCCTCTCAAGTTCTCCTCTTTCTCTTGCCTTCCTCTTGGCTTCTAATTTACCGCCTGAGAAGTACTGAAGAGGGCATTTCCGCTACCTGTCTATTTTTACCTGTTGAGTTGAGGTAATTAATTAGTGGTTTTGAGAATGTGGCGGGGGACAGGGCGACGTGGAGGCGATTTGCTTGTGGCCACCCCGTTTCGGATTTAGGCGTCTGGCAATAGATAGATAGAGAATGTGGAGGTTACCTGAGTGTTGTGGTAGGTAGGGAGGCCACACTACCACACTATACCACACTACACCACACCACACCACACCACATCACACCACATCTCGTTACACCACAACCACCGAAATATTGCAGTACCACACCACACCACAGCAAATTATACTGCTCCTGCCCACACTACCACCACATCACAGTATCTCACACCACACAATACCACACCACACAGCACAGAAGCACACCACACCACAACACCACAAAAGTACCAATCAACCAGTCTCATGTTACAGTATCACGCCACACCACAGTACCACATCACCACCACACCACAATACATCACCACACCACACGACCACCACACCACACCACCACACCACACCTCCCCTTACACACTCCAAGATTTACTTAGAGATACATAGCTGAAGATGACGCAGTGATAAAATAGTAACCCCGAGAGAGAGAGAGAGAGAGAGAGAGAGAGAGAGAGAGCGACCGTAACCCATCGTCTCAACTCAGATTACCTTCCTTGCAAAAGTTAAGAACCAGATACACTCCTGTTGAAATGACAGGGTGGGGGGTGAGAGAGAGAGGAGGAGGAGGAGGGAAGAGGAAGAAGAGGAGGAGGGAAGAAGAAGGAGGAGGAGGAGGAGGATGTGAGGAAGAGGTGTAGAGAGAGGAGGTGGATGAAAGAAGAAGCAAAGGGAAGAGAAGAATTGCGGCAAAGGAAGGGCAGGAAGGAAGAAGGAAGAGGTGGAAGAGAGAAGAAGGAGGAAGAGGAGGATGTGGGGAAGAGGAAGGAGAGAAGATATGAAGGAAAGGAGGAGGAGGAGGAGGAGGAGGAGGGAAGAAGGAAAGGGAGGAGAAGAATGTGGGGAAGAGAAGAGAAAGAGGAGGAGGAGGACACAGAGAGAGATGAGGAAGGGAAGGAGAAGACGAGTGGAAGGGAGGGGGGGCTGGGGAGTGAAGGGAGAGAGAAAGGGAGGGGGATTGAGGAGTGGAGGGAAAGGAAAGGAGGAGGAAAGAGAGAAAGAGGTAAAGAGGAGGGAGGAAAGGAAAGGAAGAGGGGACGGGGGAAAGGAGAAAGGAGAAGGGACGAAGGAAAAAAAAAGAAAAAAAAAAAAAGAATGGGAGTAATGGAGGCCAAGGAGAAGGGGGGGGGAAGGAAGGGGGAGCAGGAAGGGAAGGGGAAGGAGGAAAGGAGGGGGAGGGAAGGAGGGGGAGGAGAGGAAAAAAGAGAGAGAGGAGGAAAAAAGAAGGGAAAGGAAGAAGGGATATAAAGACACCCTTCCCCGTTCACCACACTCACATCATCATTTCATCATCATCATCAGGAAACAAGAAATAAAAAAGCACTCCCACACCCACACCCACACACACACACACACACACCCACACACACACACACACACACACACACACACACACACACACACGCTAAAACACTTCCTCCCCAACCACATCATTTGCCACTATTTCTTGCCTTTCAGTTCTCGTTTCCACACAGCCTGAAAGACCATTGTTTCCTCCACTTCCACCACTCTCTCCACCACACTTCACACTTCACCACCACACTTCACACTTCACCACCACATTCACACTTCACCACCACGCACTTCGTTTACTACACTTCACAACACTACCATCGCCACCACCACAACAACAGTCCTCCTCCTCCATCACCACCACCACCACATTCTTCCTCCACAAGCACTACCACCACACTTCACCACCACCACCACTCTCCACCACCACCACCACCATTATCAATACCTCCAATGTGTTTTTCTTTCTTACCTCCATCATCACCAACACAATACTCTCCCCCCAACACCTCTTCTTTGCCTTCTCTCTCTCTTCCTCCTCTTCTGTTTTACCTGTCTGTAATTTCCTCTCTCTCTCTCTCTCTCTCTCCCTCTGTGTGTGAAACTATCCGTATTAGCCAAATCATCTTTATCACCCGTCAAACTAGCCATATAAATCTCCCTCTCTCTCTCTCTCTCTCTCTCTCTCTCTCTCTCTCTCTCTCTCTCTCTCCATACCTTTCTCTCTTTCCCTCCCCTCTTTCCTCCCCTCTGCCCTTGTTACCTTCAATGGATCACTGAGCCTTTTAAAAGTGGGTAACTTTTAACAAGGCATTGATGGAGATAGATGCTGGTGGTGGTGGTGTGGTGGTGGTGGTGGTGTGGTGGTGTGGTGGCGAGGACTGACAAATGATACTGGGATGGCGGGGGTGACAGAAGCGTAGTGCTGACGAAGGTGAAAATTGACTAGCGATGAGGAAAGCAGGTGGGAACTTTTGGGATATTGACAAGCCTTTCCCCAATCCAGGTGACAGAGAAGGTGTTGAGGGGAACCAGGAACCACCCTAGTACTTCCTCGTCTTGAGAGGGGACGAGAAATCTAAGTCCTTCAGGTATATTTCTAGATATTCCTAGAGTTTACCTCGTTGTTGAAGGGGCGTACAGTCAAAATACTTACTGACATTAACATTCCCTGTGAAGTTAGAGAGAGAGAGAGAGAGAGAGAGAGAGAGAGAGAGAGAGAGAGGAGAGACAGACAGACAGACAGACAGACAGAGACAGAGTGAGAGAAAGACAGAGAGGTACCTTCGCGGCTCCCTACCAAGCACACAGCAGGAGGATTCGACCAAACAAGGCTATCCAACCCCTTCCGTACGATGCCGTAATTTCCCCGTTAATTACTTTACCTCAGGACGATTATATTAAAATTAGGGAGGCCGTCTAATAGCGAAGGGGTTAATGAGGAATGAATTAGTTTGAAAAAAAAAAAAAAACACGAAATCTTTTGTGTCAGTATTGTGTTATTTGATTATTATTATTTTTTTTTATGGGAGTTATATTTAAAGTGTTCATAGGCTCGTATTCTCGTCGGTTAAGGGAGCTTCCTAACACCTTTTCCTAGGCGATTTATTTTGTTCCACCTTCCTGTCCCTTTCTCTGTTACGTAAATCCTTCCAGTATCGCCATACTTCCTGTAATTAACGTACAAAAGGATATTAGCCACCCATATCCAAGAATAAATCGCTAAGGATAAGGTGTTAGGGAGCCATTGTGTAAAGAGGTGCTGGAGAGGGGGCCTTCGCGTGGTGGCACTGAAATGACCGCTGCCTGGCTCTACAGACGTCTGCCATTTTCCTCCCTGTCCCTCAAAAGGAAGATGGTGGAATGCAGATCAAGGGTAACTTCAGCCTGCAGTCCACTGGGTTCACGTTCAGATGAGCCGAGGGTTGCAATTACTACTACTGCTGAGGTACTACTATTACTACCACTACTACCATTAATAATAATAATAATAATAATAATAATAATAACAACAACAACAACAACAGTCTCACCACCACCACCACCACCACCACCACCACTACTACTACTACTACTACTACTACTACTCCAGCCTAAAGAGATAACTGTAGACAATTTCTGATATAAAAAACTACATGGAATTTCAGAATGTTGGTGGTGTAGGGGTGAATTATCATCCCGTTCATCGACTGAGGCTTCCAAGTACATCTAAGTTTGTGAGAAAAAATATAATAGGTTATGTAATTATTTTGGAGAACAAGGACAGAAGACGATCAGTAGAGAGGTGTCCTGCACTCCTACCGGACCCAGGTTCAAATCCCGGCTGGGGCAGGGAACAGTTTAAGGATTTGAATTTCAGTAAATCAGGCTTTACTGATCCACCAGATGACCCGCCGACATGTCGTAAAAATACCCCCGCTAATACCAATACACCAGTCCCGTATGAGACAGCCCTAGCATGTATTCAGTATGGACGGTGGGTGTTAGCGCCGAAGTGGTGACATGTAGAGGTGTATGGTATGTAGGAGGACTACTGGGCCTTGATAGCAGACTGTGAAGCCTATGCCCAGAGTCGGACACATTAAAAAAAAAAAAAAAAAAAAAAACCCTCCCCCACACACACACGCTCTCAAAATCTCTTGTGTCCCTACTTCTTCCCGTAAAGACAAATCCTAAGTTACGCCAGGAATTCCATCGTAAGTGCGGTTGTGAATATCCTCAACCCCAAAGAGAAGAAGAGAGAGAATGAGGAGAGGAAGGGAAGTATGAGGCTGGGAAATGAACTGGGATACTGAAGAGGGAATTAGGAGAGAGAGAGAGAGAGGAGAGAAGGAAAGAAAGAAAATGAAAGAAAGGAAGCGAAGAGAGGAGAGGAGAGGAGAGGAAAGAGAGAGAATAGATAGGAGAGGAGAGGAGAGGAGAGGGATAGGGAGGAGAGAAGAGGAAAGGGAGAACAGGGGAGAAGATTTAACCTCTCCTCCTCCTCATCATCATCATCACCATCATCACCATCATCATCATCTTCTTCTTCTTCCTCTTCCTCCTTTCCTTCTTCTTCTTCTTCCTCTTCTTCTTCTCTTCCTCCTTCTCTTCCTCCTCCTCCTCCTCCTCCTCCTCCTCCTCCTCTGGCCAGTGAGGGTAAGTGGGGCCGAGAGAGAGAATTACCGAAATCTCTCATATTTAGCCTCCCACTACAAATCTCTCTCTCTCTCTCTCTCTCTCTCTCTCTCTCTCTCTCTCTCTCAACTCCCTCCCTATCCCCAGCAAGGACGATGGTGGGATGGAAGAGAGGGGCGTCGTCACCCTGCTAAAACTCCCTAGCACCTTTTCCTTTCCTATTTATTCCTCCATACACCTGGCCAATATCGCTTTGTGCATATGCAGAGTATGACGATATCGGAATGATTTAAGGCACGCGGAAGAGGACGGCAAGGAGTAATAAGTAAAATAAATCGCATAGGAAGAGGTGTTACGGAGCTTCCTCAGGCGATGGGAAGAGGCGCTATACTTGGACTACTCTTTTATTTTCTAAGTTTAGTAGTGGTAGTAGTAGTAGTAGTAGTAGTAGTAGTAGTGGAGGTAGTGGTGGTTATGGTGGTGGTGGTGGTGGTGGTGATGGTGGTAGTAGTAGTAGTAGTAGTAATAGTAGCAGAGGTAGTGGTGGTGGTTGTAGTAGTAGTAGTGGTGGTAGTAGTAGTAGTAGTAGTAGTAGTAGTAGTAGTGGTAGTAATAGGTTTGTAGTTGTTGTTGTTGTTGTTGTAGCCCAAGCTTCATCTGAAACGTGAACCCAGTGGACTGCAGGCTGAAGGTAACCCCGACCTCCACTCTACAAACCTCGTTATTTCGGAGTATAAGAAGGGAATCATGACAGTTCTATTTAACCAGGCAGCTCCACCGCCCGTTGATATCAGTGCCACCACATGATGGCGCCCCCCTCTACCCCCACCTAAGTTATTAAGGAGTGGTAATAATAATAATAATAACAATAATAATAATGATGATGATGATAATGATAATAATAATAATAATAATAATAATAATAATAATAATACTATTTCAGCAGTTTGACTTGAGGAAGCTTAGTTGTATTTCTTTATAGACTGACAGTATGAGTGCCCAAGTGGTTAAATGTGTAGGTGTATGCATCATGTCCTTGCACACGCACGCACACACACACACACACACACACACACACACACACACACACACACACACACACACACACACACACACACACACATACACACACATTACATACATAAAGAGAGAGAGAGAGAGAGAGAGAGAGAGAGAGAGAGGGGGGTATGCATTGGTAGAGAAAAGTAGGGGGGGGGGGATGAGGGAGGAAGAAAGGTGTGAGGGGAAGGTGAGGCAAGATGAGAGGTATGTAGGTGAGGGGTGGGGGTGAGGGGAGGGGGGTGAGGGGAGGGAAGGGGAGAAGAATGCAATGACAGAAAATAAATGTGGATGGAGAGAGTGGGGGGGAGGGGGAGATGTCATGTGCAGGAGAGAGAGAGAGAGAGAGAGAGAGAGAGAGAGAGAGGGAGGGGGGAGTGGAAGATAGAGGAATGCACTGATAGGGGAAGGAAATGGGGGTTGGGGAGGGGGGAAAAGTAGGTTAGAAGGGGGAGAGAAAAAGTGGGGGAGAGAGGAGGAATGCACTGATAGGGGGAGGAAGTGGGGAGCTGGGGAGGATAGATGGGGGAGAAGGGATGGGGGAGAAAATACTTAATCACTTCAGACCGACGACTTTATAAAAAATCACATCCATAATATTAAGTTGTGACATGAAATTTGATGATAAAGTAGGGGTGAGTCTCCTTGGTTACTAGTCAAATTTGTCTATCTGTCTGACTTCACAATCGACGAAGCTAGGAAAGGTTATGGATTTTTTTGTTAGGTGTAAAGAAACGTGGTATGGATTGTTTTATTGAGCTGAGAGAGAGAGAGAGAGAGAGAGAGAGAGAGGAATTTCAGTCTGCAGTCCACTGGGTTCAGATTTCAGATGAACACAGGGCTCAAAGTACTGCTGTTCAATCGTTTATAATTCTCCTTCTTTGTAGCTTATTTCCTGTAGCTTATCCTCCTTCCCGTAGCACTTCTTCGTGACTAGCACCATACAGCGCAGCATTCAGGGAGAGCTGGGGAGGGGGAGTTGGGGAGGAAGTGGGGAGAGGGGAGGGAGGAAGTGGGGAAGGGGAGTGAGGAAGTGGGGAGAGGGGAGGGAGGAAGTGGGGAAGGGGATGGAGGAGGGGAAAGTGTGTGTGTATTTTGGTGATTATTGTCCCACCTCACACACACACACACACACACACACACACACACACACACACAGCATTGGTGGTCTGTTAAGTAAATACCATACTTCCGGTGCCAAGACCTGTGTGTGTGTGTGTGTGTGTGTGTGTGTGTGTGTGTGTGTGTGTGTGTGTGTGTGTGTGTGTGTACATAAGAGGTGCAATGGAGGTATGATGTTAGAGAGAGAGAGAGAATGTGTGTGTGTGTGTGTGTGTGTGTGTGTGTGTGTGTGTGTGTGTGTGTGTGTGTGTGTGTGTGTGTGTGTTTATGAGCAGAGTGTGAGCAAGGATATGTTTTGTTGGGGGGGGGGGTGAGAGAGTGTAATGAGTGTGTTGGCAATGGGAGTGTGTAGAGAGGGTGCACTGGGGGCTGGAATGTGCTAGACTAAGAGTGTGTATTGGGGGTAGTGTAGGGGCGATGTGGTGAAGTGTGTAGAAAGAGATGTGGTGTGGTGTTGAGTGTGGTGTGGGTGTGCTGTGATGTTTGTGAGTGTGGTGTGGGTGTGCTGTGATGTCTGTGAGTGTGGTGTGGGTGTGCTGTGATGTTTGCGAGTGTGGTGTGGGTGTGCTGTGATGTCTGTGAGTGTGGTGTGGGTGTGCTGTGGTGTTTGTGAGTGTGGTGTGGGTGTGCTGTGGTGTTTGTGAGTGTGGTGTGGGTGTGCTGTGGTGTAGAGTGTGGTGTGGGTGTGCTGTGATGTTTGTGAGTGTGGTGTGGGTGTGCTGTGGTGTCTGTGAGTGTGGTGTGGGTGTGCTGTGATGTCTGTGAGTGTGGTGTGGGTGTGCTGTGATGTCTGTGAGTGTGGTGTGGGTGTGATATGGTGTTTGTGAGTGAGGTGTGGGTGTGCTGTGGTGTAGAGTGTGGTGTAGGTGTGCTGTGGTGTAGAGTGTGGTGTAGGCGTGCTGTGGTGTAGAGTGTGGTGTGGGTGTGCTGTG
This sequence comes from Coenobita brevimanus, assembly GCF_032717465.1. Taxonomy (NCBI): domain Eukaryota; kingdom Metazoa; phylum Arthropoda; class Malacostraca; order Decapoda; family Coenobitidae; genus Coenobita; species Coenobita brevimanus. The sequence goes on along the minus strand of NC_137006.1, from coordinate 41,583,564 downwards.
GTGTACTGGTGTGGGTGAGAGAGTGGGGTAGTGGTATGGGTAGATGTCCCTCACCTGTCGGATTTAATTAAAGGTGTGAGGTACTGCTAAAATGTGTGTGTGTGTGTGTGTGTGTGTGTGTGTGTGTGTGTGTGTGTGTGTGTGTGTGTGTGTGTGTGTGTGTTTGTGTGTGTGTGTGTGTGTGTGTGTGTGTGTGTATGTGTGTGTGTGTGTGTGTGTGTGTGTGTGTGTGTGTGTGTGTGTGTACCTTTGCTCCAGGTATGATTACAATTTCCGCCGTAGTTTCCTCTGAGTTATAATTGACGTGTGTGTGTGTGTGTGTGTGTGTGTGTGTGTGTGTGTGTGTGAAGCATCTCTCCTCTTGCCCAGTGGAGAGAGAGAGAGAGAGAGAGAGAGAGAGAGAGAAGGGAGGCTTGGATAAGACGCTTGTAAGGGGGACAGGGGAGGGGACAGGGGGCAGGGGGACAGGGGAGGGGACAGGGGGACAGGGGAGGGGACAGGGGGAGAGAGCGCCTGATGGAGACTGACGTTGGATTAGGGAGAGAGACACGTTATGGCCAGAGAGAGAGAGAGAGAGAGAGAGAGAGAGAGAGAGGAAAAGCGAAAGGAGAATGACCAGAAAAAAATTAAAATACGCAACACAAAACCCTGAATAAAAACTACGGGTAATCAGAAGGAGGAGGAATGGAGGGAAAGACTGGAGGAAGAGGAGGAGGAGGAGGAGGAGGGAGGAGGGAGGGAAATTTGAGGAACAGGAAGAGAAGAGAGGGAGGAGGGAGGAAAGCTTGAGGGAGAGGGTAATGGAGGGAGAGATAGATAGACAGGAGGAAAGGGAATTGGGAGAGAAGGAGGAGTGAAGGAATGGGAGTAAAAGGAAGGAGAGAGGGAAGGAAGGAGGGAAGGATGGAAGGAAGGTGGTTAAGGTGAAGGAGAGACAGAGATAGAAATGGAGAGGGAAGGAGGGAGGAAGGAACTAAGAAGAGACGAAGATTGGAAGGAAGGAAAGAGGAAGGAAGGAAGGAAGGAGAGAGGAAGGAAGGAAGGAAGGAGAAAGGAAGGAAGGAAAGAGGAAGGAAGGAAAGAGGAAGGAAGGAAGGAAGGAAGGAAAATGGAAGGAAGGAAGGAAGGAAAGAGGAAAGAAAGAAGGAAGGAGAGAGGAAGGAAGGAAAGAAAATGCATATAGGTGAAGGACTGACAGAAATATCAGTAAATGGATGGGGGAAAAGAAGGATATATTGAAGACGGTGAGTGGGAGAGGGAAGAAGAACGAAGAAGGGAGGGAGAGAGGGAAGAGAAGGAAAAGGAGGAGGAGGAGGAGGAGGAGAAGAAGAAGAAGAAAAAGAAGATGATGATGATGATGATGATGATGATGATGATGATGATGATGAGGAGGAGGAGAAGTAGAAGAAGAAGAAGAAGAAGAAGAAGAAGAGGAGGAGGAGGAGGAGGAGGAGGAGAAGAAGAAGAAGAAGAAGAATGGAAGAAGAAAAAGAAGAAGAAAATGATGATGATGATGATGATGAGGAGGAGGAGAAGAAGAAGAAGAAGAAGAAGAAGAGGAGGAGGAGGAGGAGGAAGAGGAGGAGGGAGAGAAGCAGAAGAAGAAGAAGAAGAAGAGGAGGAGGAGGAGGAGGAGGAGGAGGAGGAGGAAGAGGAGGAGGAGGAGGAGAAGACGAAGGAACGTGAGAGGAAAAGAGAGGAAGAAAATGTGAGAGGAGGAAGGAAGAAAGATGAAGACAAGAGGAAGATATGAAAGAGTAATGTGTCTGAGAAAGAGAGGAAGGAGGGAAGGAAGGAAGGGAGAAGAAGCCAAGGAATGAAGGAAGGAAGCTTGGGGAGAGGAGGAAGGAAGGAGGGAGGGAGGAAGACATATGATCAAGGAGGAAGGAAGGAAGGAAGGAAGAGAGCAAAATAGAGGAAGGAAGGAGAGAGTGAGAGGGAGGGCAGGAAGTGATGACGAAGGTAAGGAAGGAGAGGGAGAGAGAAAGAATGAGGGAAAACGAGAGAGAGAGAGAGAGAGAGAGAGAGAGAGAGAATTAAAGATAATATCAGGAATCAGGAGGACACACGGAAGCAATGGGGCCAAGATACTGTCCATAACAAAGGAAGAGCAATAAAGAAAGAGATCATAGTAACCCGGCTGTCCATTATGTGAGAGAGAGAGAGAGAGAGAGAGAGAGAGAGAGAGAGAGAGAGAGAGAGAGAGAGAGAGAGAGAGAGAGAGAGGTAAGGGAGGAAGAATTAAAATGATCCTCTCTATGCGAAATGAAAGGGAGAGAGAGAGGGAGGATGTGAAGGCTGGATTAGAGAGAGAGAGAGAGAGAGGGGGGGGGGAAATGAGAGGGCGGAGGTGAGCTGAATGGAAGGGCAGGGTGGAAATGACAGGTGAGAGAGAGAGAGAGAGAGAGAGAGAGAGCAATAAGATGAAGGAGATCTTAAATTTATACATGGTCGGGATTGGGTGTAGGTGGGTGTAGATGGATGTGGGTGTGGGTGGGTGTAGATGGACGTGGGTGTTAGAGTGTATGACGAAAGTGAAGGAGGTAATCGGTCGTAAGTGGTTTAAGGTGCATTGCTGTGTGGGCGGTACTGAATTATAAAGGAAGCTGAGAGTGGGATGTATGTGGGTGTGGGTGGGGTGTGGGTGGGTATAACTGTGGGTTAGTTTGAGTGTAAATATGGCGTGGTTGGTGTTGGTAGATGTGGATGGGTGTTGATGGGTGTGGGTTTGTGTAAGTGTGGGTGGGTGTGGGTGTAGGTGTGGGTGTAGGTGTGGGTGGGTCTGGCTTGGGGTGATTGCAGTAGGTGCTGTAGTGAGGAAGTTATTGAATCTTATAGGTGACTGAGAGTGCAATGTTGTTTGAGATGCTATGATATATAGAACGTTCAGTGTGGGATGTGGGTGGGTCTGAGGGAGTGTAATAGGGTGTATAAGTAATGTAGATAGGAGAGGAAAGTGACACGTGCTCTCTCTCTCTCTCTCTCTCTCTCTCTCTCTCTCTCTCTCAAATACCCACGGAGCCCCTCACAACAAAATCACTTACGCATGTCACACGAAGTTACGCAGAGGCCAAAAAATGATGCAGTTCCCTCTTTGTCATTCCCGCTGCCACCCCCGCGCCCACACCAGCATACTGAGCCGTCCGAACAGCAGTTAAGAATTCAGCTGGTGAGTTTTAGTGCAGAGGTATTTATAGACTAACTTATATTATCTTTACCATAGAGGCATTTTTATAACTTTATGTATATAGCTCTTCTGTTATAGCTTCTCTTATATATAGCTTTTCCGTTATATACTCAAAAGAGGCGCTAGGAATGCATGGAGTAGCAAGGGTGAGAGAGAGAGAGAGAGAGAGAGAGAGAGAGGGAGAGAGAGGGCTTGGAATGTTACCGAACGCAAAGGCGAGTTGGTTTTGGTAGTAATGAAGGTCGTCTCTAAATTTGGCCAAAATCTGTGGGTAAGGCTTTGATGTAAAAAAAAAAATAGGAGGAGGAGGAGGAGGATGGTGATGATGTTGATGATGATGGTGATGATGAGGAAGAGGAGGAGGAGGAGGAGGAGGAGGATGGTGATGATGATGATGATGATGATGATGATGATGATGATGATGATGAGGATAATGAAATATAGACTTATAATGTACTGCCCCTGGCCTATAAGGAGCACATACACACACACACACACACACACGTCTAGAATTAAGAGACATAAACTGTATATATTATCTTTTTTATAATTCGGGTGAAAATAATATGTTGAGGATGCATATATAACGAGCTAATATCTGGGACTCTCTCTCTCTCTCTCTCTCTCTCTCTCTCTCTCTCTCTCTCTCAGGTATTCTAGTTCTCTATATTTCTAGCAAATACCCTTATATCTTCCCCATAGGCAGTTACCCAAAAATACCCCAAGTTAGCCCAATTCAACCAAATTTAACCTAACAATATCTGACCTATTCTAACCCCATTCACGATTTCTTTGACCTCGCATAATTCCCACGAAGCCTGACCTCATGAACATCTAGTTGTTGTTTGTACACTCTGATACAGGCGCTAGAATTGACTATACTCCTTTCGCCTTAACTTGGCCCAGGTATTTCGTCCTTTTGCAGCTTATATCACGTAGCACAATGATAGGATAGGGTAACGCTGCGTCTCCACATCCTTTCCATAGCGCTTCTTCGTGACTAGCGCCATGTTCTAGGGTTAATCTATCGCCACACCTCAGCACTCAAGATGGAGAGATGGCAATTTTAGGCCAAGTTAGAGTGAAGGGAGTATAGCACTGTCGAAAACTGAAGAGGGTTGTGGAGAATACTTCATTTCTTAGTGCTAGCTTTTTATTATATTTTCTTTCTTTATTTCTCTCTTTCTTTCTTTATCTGGTGTCATTAAAGCGAGGGCAGTTGTGAGAATGACCCAGTTCCCTCAGGTGAAAGTAAACCGAGGAATAAATCGCAGAAAATATGACAAAAAGATTTCTGTTTTTTTTCTTTTTTTTTTTGGATAGGGGTATAATATTTTTGAGTTGGCAGTGGGGGGAGGGTAGTGGCCCCCCCCTTCAGTATCCCACGGACGATTTATCCTCTGCTTCTGCTGAGTCGACGAAATTCCTTGTATTGAATGGGGAGAGGGGAGAGAAATGGGGGAGAAGGATAAGGGGAGTGATGGAGGAAGGGGGGAAGGATGGGAGAGGAGAGGAGAGAGAAAGGAGAGGGGGAGAGGAATGGAAAGGGGTGAGAGGAGATTGGAGAGGAGAATAAGGAGGGAAGAAGAAAGGGGAGATGAAGGGAGGAAGGAAAAAGGAAGGAAAGAGGGAAGATGGAAGGAGAGATGAAAGTGAAGAGGAAAAGGAGAAGGGAGGAGGAAAGACGAAAGGCGGAAGATGGTAGGAGGGAAAGGGGAAGTGAGGGATGGAGGAAGGAAGGAAAGAGGAAGTGTAGATAAAGGAAGGAAAGAAAGAAGGGGAAATGGAGTAAGGAAAGCATAATTAAGGACAATCAGTATAAATAAAGAAGAAAGGAATGGATAGTAAAGAATAAAAGAGGTACATCAGATAAAAAGAAGAGGGATATTTATAAAGTAAGGAAGAATGAAGAAGTAAAGGAGAAATAAGGGTTGAAGGAGAGTCAGAAGGAGTGGCTGAGAGAGGATGAGTAAAGACAAGATGTGGAAGACTGAAAGAGTAGGTAATAAAGAAAATAAAGACAAATTAAGGCTAAGTAAAGGAGGAATGGGAAGGAACGAAAAGAATGGAAGAGTAAGTGATGAAGTAAGACAGCAGAAGGAAGGGGAAAGAGAAGAGGAAATTTAAGGAAGGAAACAAAGTCTTAGGAAACGATGAACAAGGTATAGAGGAGAGTAGAAGGTGGAGTGGAGGAGGAAGAGAAAGAAGAGGAGAATGAGATAGACAGAAATGAAAAAAAAAAAGGTATGGAGGAAGTAGAAGGATTGTAGGAGGAAGAATGAATATGGGGAAGTAAACAGTAAGCAAAATACGAAGAAAAATGGAAGAAAGCAGAGGGAATGAATGCAAGGAATGGAAGAAAGAATGATAAAGAAGATATAAAGAACAGTAGAAGAGAGAATGACAGGATAGAATGACACAGAATGAATATAGGGAAGGGAAGAATCAGGTAGGAAATGAAGGAAAGATGGAAGGGAGAAACGTGAATGATGAAGGAAGGGAAGGGTGAGATGAAAAATGATGAAGGGTGTGAAGGAAGGATGAAGGAGAGGGTGAAGGACGGAAGGAGAGTGCATAATAAAGTTAGTGAAGGATGGAGCAGTAAATTATAAAAAGGTATGAATGAGAGAGAGAGAGAGAGAGAGAAATGTTAAAGATACGTAGGACAGTAAAAACCAGGATGGAAAGAAGAAGAAGGCTGAATACAAGACAAAAAAAATTAATGGAACAGCAATAATATGAGGGAAATAAGGGAAAAAGAATAATAAGTTCCTCCCCAACTCTTTCCCTTTCATTACCCCCGAGTACTGTCTTTTTTTTTCCTTCACCCACCTGCCAAAATCCTCATAGCCCTCCCTCACGTCTCGATCAGCAGTTTTTCGCCATTTGGGGTTGCAATTCCAGGCCATTTTCCACCGCTTCCAGCACTTTACGAGGCCACAAAACTCGGCTGATATCTCGCCCCGAACACTCCCGAGACCCGAGCATAATCCTGCCACAATTACACTGCCCTGTTCTCTGTGTGCCCCGTCCCACACCATCACACTGTTAACCCATTTGTCTGCACAGTACCAGTAGCCTGTTTACCTGTCTAGCTGCCTGTCTGTCTATATTGTCTGCTGGTCAATTTCTGTGTGTGTTGATAGGCTGTCAATCTGAACGTCTGTCTGTTAGCAAGCTCCTACTATGCATGTCCCTGTTATCGTCTAGTCTGTGTACCTGACTATCCACACACGTCCAGGTTGTGTATCTGTCTCTTTACACGCTTCCAGTCTGTGTATTTGCCTCTTTATAATCGTCTAGTCTACGTATCTGACTATTCACACGTCCAATCTATCTGTGTGTTTACTTTCAGAGGTTCAGTCTATCTAATAACTGCCACAAGGTCGGTCCCTGAATGGATCCTTGGTGGCTGTGACAAAAATGCCTTCAGGACTGCCACAACTCTTCGTCACTTCCCTCCCCCACCCCAACTCATCCCTGACTCACATATCCCACTCCCTTCCCCCATCCCCACACATTCCTGACTCACATATACCACTCCCCTCCCCAGTCCTCTCCCCCACCCCAACTCATCCCTAGCTCATAAATACCACTCCGCTCCCCATTCCTCTCCCCCATCCCCAACACATTCCTGACTCACATATACCACAACTCATCCCCACTCCTCTCCCCCACCCCAACTCATCCCTAACTCACATACACCACTCCCCTCTCCAGTCCTCTCCCCCACCCCAACACATCTCTGACTCACATATACTACTCCCCTCCCCAGACCTCTCCCCCATCCCCCACACATTCCAGGCTCACATATACCACAACTCATCCCCACTAATCTCCCCCACCCCCACACGTCCCTAACTTACGTAATACCTCATCTTATCCACCAGGCCTATATTAACAAAGAATATTTATCAGTTCTTACAATTCACAAATTTCCGTGGGAGTGAAATATTTTGGGAAGTTATTTGGTCTCCTCTTTCTCACGTCATTATTATTATTATTATTATTATTATTATTTTAGTAGCTTTGTGAATTAAAAATATAAATACAGGCAAATTCGACTAAAAATATTATATAAATGCCCCGTAGTTCTCAGTCTACCTCTCCACGTCTTCTGACCAAACCGCTTCTTAAAACTCCTTACCTGTTATTCTCCTCTGCCTTATCCCTCCACCTCGTATTCGGTCTTCCCCTCCTGCTTCTACCACGACCTCCAGTACACCTCTTTCTACCTCAGTTCTCCTCCACTCTGTCCTTCCACCTCTTCCTCCTCCTCCTCCTCAATATATTTCTCTTCCTGATTCATTTAGTTTTGTTCTCCAGCCTCATCCTTGGTCTCCCTCTCCTCCTTCACCAGTCAGAACACAGAGAAAGAGAGAGAGAGAGAGAGAGAGAGAGAGAGAGAGAGAGAGAGAGAGAGAGAGAGATGCAAATTTCAACGCAATAAACATGAAATATCGATAACTGAAAGAGAGAGAGAGAGAGAGAGAGAGAGAGAGAGAGAGAGAGAGAGAGAGAGATGCAAATATAAACGCAATAAACAAGAAATATCGATAACTGACAGAGAGAGAGAGAGAGAGAGAGAGAGAGAGAGAGAGAGAGAGAGAGAGAGAACTGGAATGCCTGGAATGAAGGACTGGAAACCAACCCTTCGACGCTTTTCCAGCCAAGGTCATATGCCTGGAATTTCCAAAGGGATTATTATCTCTCTCTCTCTCTCTCTCTCTCTCTCTCTCTCTCTCTCTCTCTCTCTCTCTCTCTCTCTCTCTCTCTCTCATCAGCCATTCTTTGTTGTCACTGATATTTCCATGTTCTCTCTCTCTCTCTCTCTCTCTCTCTCTCTCTCTCTCTCAGGGGGCCAAGATAGGGACACATTTTAGATGCCAGTGCCTTCCCTTTGGCTGGCGGGGGAAAGATATACGTGGCAGGGAAATTTGTGGCCAGTGTAGGGGAAAATAATTGGGTGAGTTTAGGGATAAAATTTGGTTACTGATGATGTATTGGGGAAAAAATATATAGTTTAGGGAAAAATGGCTTTGTTTGGGGGAAATTTAGGGATTTTTTTTAGGTCGTGTAGGGTAAAATAGTGTGGATGAAAAGGCTGGCAGGGAATTTTTGGTCGGACCTGGGGGAAGTTTGATGGGGTGGGGGATAGTGAGGTGATTTTGTGTTTGGTGTAGGGGAAGTTTTGGGATGTGTGTGTGTGTGTGTGTGTGTGTGTGTGTGTGTGTGTGTCGGGGAAGTTTTGGGATTGTGTGTGTGTGTGTGTGTGTGTGTGTGTGTGTGTGTGTGTCGGGGAAGTTTTGGGATATGTGTGTGTGTGTGTATGTGTGTGTGTGTGTGTCGGGGAATGTTTGATGTGCAGGGAATATCTGGGGACCTTTCACCTGATTTAGGGAAAAAATATAACTGATTTGGAAATACTGCTTGTCAGGTGTAGGGAAAAATTAGAATTGGTGGGGAAATATTGGGGGAAATTTTATATGCACAGGGGAAAATATCTGCATGGGTAGGGAAATTTTTAGGGATATTTTTTAAGGCAGGGGAAAAAGGGAAAAGGCCTCTCGTACTGAAGAAGTGAACAAATCATATGTTTTTCAATTTATTTATTTCTCTGTGGGTCCTAAAATCATCCAAAAACCTCAATAAATAAATAAATAAATATATAAATAAGGTCCTCGGGCTGAAGGGCTTAGGGTAATTTTCGTTGTATCTGAATGGCGGGGGATTTTTTTTTTTTTTAGGGATTTTTTTCGATCTAGGGATTATTTTTCTTGGTGTCTTGTTTTGGGGGAAAATTCTTGAGGTTTCGTTGTGGCAGAGAGAGAGAGAGAGAGAGAGAGAGAGAGAGAGAGAATAACAAAAGAGAGGAGCATGCATAAAAGTTCGATAAGAAGGGAAGAGGTCCGTAAAGAAAATGACAGAGAAAGAGAGAGAGAGAGAGAGAGAGAGAGAGAGAGAGAGAGAGAGAGAGAGAGAGAAAGGAGGAGAGGAATACAATAAAAGGATGTCGACATTTATTGATGGGCTTAAAAGGTCTATTCGAGTGTGTGCTTTAAATAGTAAAGTCAAGCTGTGTATGTGTGTGTCTGTCTGTGCTTTTATTTGCTTCTTTCACAAATACGGTAATAGATATCGACCTAATTCTTTTTGCATTAGGTCGAGCTAAGTCCAGGGAGTGTCAGAAAAAAAAAATGGCTATCGCACTCAACGCGACGGCGAGAAATTGTCGCAAATCGCGACATGCGAAAATGTCTGTCTGTGAGTTTATTTGTTTCTTTCATGAGAGCGGTAACAGATATGGACCTTATTCTTTTTGCATTAGACTGCGTTTAATTCAGGGTGTGTAAGAAAAATACAAAAAGTTTGGGGATCGCACGCGACCGGACGGCGAGAAATTTTCGGAAATCCCGAAACGCGAAAATGTCTGTCTTGGCGTTTGTTCGTTTCTTTCATGAGAAAGGTAATAGATGTTGAACTAATTTTTTTGGCATTATGTCGGGGTAAGTCCAGGGAGTGTCAGAAAAATGCCAATTAAAAATTTTGGTGACCGCCCGCGACGCGACGGCGCGGTATTGTCTGAAATCGCGACACGCAAAAATATACGATTTTTTTTTTTTTTAGAATTTTTTGTCATAATTGGTCACTGTGGGTTCAGTAACGGTATGGAAACAAAGATAATGGTGTTTGTAAACATTTTGTGATGGAAAGGCTATTAGGTAGTCCAGCAGATTTTTACAGGTGCTCCATTCTTCTCCCTATCTTCACTCTTTCGTCTCCCTCTCGTCTCCCTTTCTTCTCCCTTGCTTCTCCTTCTCCTCCCTTTCTTCTCTCTTTCTCCTCCATTTCCTCTCCCTTTCTTCTCCCTTTCTTCTCCTTTTCTTCATTCTTGTCCCTTCCCTCTCACTGTCCTCTCCCTTTCTCCTTCATTTCCTTTCTCTTTCCACCCCTTTTCTTCTCCATTTCTCCTCCCTTTCATCTCCCTTTCTCCTTCCTTTCTTCGTGTTCCTTGATCTACGTTTCTTCCTTTATCTTTACCATTCACTCACCCAGTTAATCGCCGTCTCTCTCTCTCTCTCTCTCTCTCTCTCTCTCTCTCTCTCTCTCAGTAAATTGGCTTCGTCTATCTCGATTCTTTCTCTCTCTCCCTCTCTTTGTGTTTGTTTTATGTACTTGTTTCTTTTGTTCTTCCTCTCTCCCTCTTCTTTTCTTCTTTATATCTTCATTGTGTCTTGCTTTCTGTTGCCTCTCTCTCTCTCTCTCTCTCTCTCTCTCTCTCTATCTATCTATCTGTCTGTCTGTCTGTCTGTCTGTCTCTCTACATTTCCATTTCTATTCCCACTTCCTCTTTCACTCCTTTTTCCTCCCTCCCTCCTTCCCTTCACCCTTCCTTCCTCCCTCCCTCCCTCCCTTTACTCTCCCTCCCTCCTTCCCTTCACCCTTCCTTCCTCCCTCACTCCCTCCCTCCCTCCCTCCTTAACATATCATTAGGAGCGATTTAGGGAAGAAGCAGAAGAACGTGAAGACAGCCACTGAAAAAAATAGGAAGGAGAAAAGAAGATAGGAGGAAGGAGGAAGAAGGAAGAGGAAGAGAGGAGGAAGAACAGGAAGGGAGGAGTGAGAGGAGAGAGGAGGAAGGAGAGGGAAAAAGAGGAAGGAAGATAGGAAGATGAGGAGAAAAGAGGAGGGAGAGAGAGAGGAGGGAGAGAGAAAGAGAGGAAGGAAGATGGGAAGATCAAGGAAGTAAAGAGGAAGAGGGAGAAGAAGGGAGATGATGATAAGGAAATGAGAGGAGTAAAGAGGAAGGAGAGGAGAGAAGAGGAAAGAGGAAGGGAAAAAGGGAGAGAGAGAGAGAGAGAGAGAGAGAGAGAGAGAGAGAGAGAGAGAGGGTACACACGAGAGGGGCAATACGGAGGGGTGGGGTGAAGGGGGGAGTGGGTAGTCTGGGGGGAGGGGGGGCTGGGACAGGGGTATATGGATGTGGTAAATATTGATGATAAATGAGACAGTCCCCCCACTCTCTCTCTCTCTCTCTCTCTCTCTCTCTCTCGTATTTTAACCAGTTTCTGTTCCTACATATATTTCTTTATGTCTCTCTCTCCCTCTGTCTCTCCTTCTCTCTCTCTCTCTCTCTCTCTCTCTCACACACACACACACACACACACACACACACACACACACACACACACTCCCCTCTCTCTCAAATCAACTTCCTTTCTCTCTCCCTCCTCCAATCTGCATACATTTTCCCTTAACTCAATGTATCTTCAAATTTATTCACTTCCATACAGCCATTTTTCCCTTAACAGCTTCATTGTGGCGACTTATCCTGGCTCTTTTATTCTTGCTGACCTCAGAGGATTTATTGGCGATTTAGACGAAGGGATTTTGAAGGCCTTCTCTAAATCCTCCCCTCTCCCCAGTCTGAAGCTCCCTAACACCTCTTCCTAAGCGATTTATTTTGCTTATTACACCTTACTCCCATATTCTTTGTTATATAAATCCCTCAAACATCACCATACTCTGCATAAATAACATAGTAAAGGATATTTACCAACCGCATCCCAAAATAAATCGCTAAGGAAGAGGTGTTAGGGAGCTTGCCCATGCGTGTATTGTTGTATATTGTATTAGCTATCCTCCTCCTCCTCCTCCTCCTCTTCCTCCTCCTCCTCCTTCCCCTTCCCTTTTCCCTCCATTCTCTCTCCTCCTCCTGTCTTTCCCCATTCTTCTTCTTCTTCTTCTTCATCATTATCATCATCATCATCATCATCATCATCATCATCATCATCATCATCTTCTTTTTCATCATCATCATCAACATCATCAACATCATCTTTTCCTCCTCCTCCTCCTCCTCCTTTCCTCCCTTCCCCTCATCCTCCTCTAATACTTTAGCAAGCTGGGCAGAAAAATGGCAAATGAAATTCAACACAGAAAAATGTAAAGTACTTCATATTGGAAGTAACAATGTCCATGCAAATTACAAAATGAACAATATTCAGTTATCAAGTACAGACAGTGAAAAGGATCTTGGTGTGATAATATCAAATGACCTAAAACCAAGCAAGCAGTGTACCGATGCGGTAAAAATTGCAAACAAGCTAGTGGGTTTTATTGGAAGAACTTTCGAGTTTAAATCGGAAAAAGTCATACTTGCCTTGTACAACTCGCTAGTGCGCCCCCATCTTGAGTATTGTGTGCAATTCTGGTCTCCGTACTACAGAAAGGACATTGAAAAATTAGAGAAAATTCAGCGAAGAATCACAAAAATGGTACCACGACTTAGAAACAAACCATATGAGGAACGCCTTGAAGAACTTAAATTATTTAGCCTAACGAAGCGCAGGTTAAGAGGGACCTTATTGAAGTTTTCAAAATCATGAAGGGATATGACAACTTAGACATGAATAAATATTTTGATATAGACCGGTCGAGTCAAACCAGAAGTAATGGCTGCAAAATCATGGGAAAACGATTCCAATCCCACGAAGCAAAATACTTCTTCTTTAACAGAGTTGTAAATATCTGGAACAGATTACCCTCAGATACCGTGAACAGTATCTCAATTGAGACATTCAAAAACAAATTAGACAAGTATTTGCATGAAAATCCTCAGCTGACTCTTTTTCTGTCCGAATAACTTGCTTTTATAGCTACGGTACATGTAAGTTCATGCCCCTTAGTCTACAAGACACCCCGTAAACAATGTACCCGTACATAGTGTTGCGTCACGATATTATACATTTTCAATTTATTCGGTGCAAACAAAGCAATATAAGCACAGATTAGGATCTGCACAGATAACCCTGAGTTAACGGTCACTACTCTTACTTTCGACCTGTGATGGGCTGTGGATCACTGAGGGTCCCTGTTAGTCAAGTGACCACCATCGGGATTTTTTTAATGTACCAGGGGTCACTGCTTCAGGATGAAACTTGTGTACTGTCCCACATGGGAGAGTTCCTTGTCTCAGTGGAGTGAACGGAGCTATTGCCTGATTGACTGCTGCCTACCTAAAAAGCGCCAGGGAAGGTTGCCGCACCACCCCTAAACATCCACTCTGTGCAGTGTGTAGCTTCCACGTTATGTCCACAGACTTCCCATTAACTCAATGTAACTGGTTTATAATGTCATGCCGTAACTATTATTTTATTTGTTTACTTTCTCTTTCAGGTTACTCTATCGGGTAGCTTATAGATAAAGTATTATAGAATGTGACTTTTCCTTTCCAATGTTTCCTATAAAATTTCCATGTTAGTTTTTCCATGCTGCATGGTGGTTTTTCTCACTTTTTCCTGGAGGGTTTGGTGGTGGGGGGAGCCTTCTTGCTTTCCTATCCTTATCCTTCAACATGTAGAGTTAGATCTTGTAGTCATAGTTTTCTCTGACAAGCAGCCTCGAAAGGACCATAAGGTCTGTTGCTGTTTGCTTTCCTGTGTAATCCTGTGTAATCCTACCCTCCTGTATTCCCTCCCCTACTATATCGTCCTGTTATATTAAGCCTTGTATTTCATTATTTCATGTATCGTATTCCCTCCTATTGTACTGTATCGTCTACTGTATTGCCAATTGTATTTTGTACCGCAGGGGGGTGTATAGTCTAGATTGTATGGTAGTTATTGTAGTTATTGTATTTTTGTTGTATTTCGTGTCTGCTGTATTTTCCATTGTATTGTGTTATGCTGCCATTTTAATCTATGTCTGTCTGTCTCTGTCTCTGTCTCTGTCTGTCTGTCTGTCTCTCTCTCTCTCTCAGCTGTAAAGATCTTCAATTCTGTATTTTCTCTGTACTTATGTAACTCTCTCTCTCTCTCACTCTCTCTCTCTCTCTCTCTCCGCAATGCGTCAGGGTCCACAAATACGAGTTATTCAACAGTACTCGCTTTTAAATTAAAGAATATTTTTTCCATTTGGCTCTGAAAAAACCCTAACACCTTTTCCTTAGCGATTTATTCTTCCCATGACACCCCATTTATTGTTTATTATTTATCATTATTACATTTATTTCTGGTGCAAAGTCTTGATATGAGAGGGATAAGGCACGAATGAGTAAAAACAGAAAACAAATCGCCTAGGAACAGGTGTTAGGGCAGATTCTCCGTTGCTCTTCCTCGTCACTATACTCCTCCTACTCTAACTTGGCCTAAAATTGCCGTCTCAGAATCTTAAAGAGTTGACCTTGGTGCTAGTCACGAAGAAGTGCTATGGTAGGCCTGTAGCGCTTCGAAAAATAGGCTGCGTAAAGGATGGAATTCTTGGCCAAGTTAAAGTGAAAGGAGTATAGCATAATTTTAGTTTATTATTGTTTTGAGTGTTATTATTATTATTATTATTATTATTATTATTATTATTATTATTATCATTATTAATATTATGATGATGATGATGATTATTATTGTTATTATTATTATTATTATTATTTTATGGAAGCTCCCTAACACCTCTTCCTTAGCGATTTATTCCTTTTTATATGGTTGGTTGATATCCTTTTGTGTGTTGTGTATGCAGAGTGTGGCGATGCTGGAAGGGTTTATGTAACACAGAGAGGGGAGTTAGGTGTCAAAAATAAATCGCTTAGGAAAAGGTGTTAGGGAGCTTCCTCAACCAACGAGAGTACGAGTCAAAGCCTACATTAACTTCTTCGCTACTAGGAGACTGCCATCTATCTATCTATCTATCTGTCTGTCTATCTGTAGCCAGACGCCTTAATCCCGTAATGGGTGGCCACAAACAAACCGCCTCCACGTCTCCCTGTCCCCTGCCATTTTGTTGCCCTCCACGGATCATCATCATCATTATCATCACCATCATCATCATCATCATCATCATCACCACCAACACCACCATCACCACCACCATCATCATCATCATCACCACCAACACCACCACCACCACCACCACCACCATATCCACAAACAAACCACCACCACCACCATATCCACAAACAAACCACCACCACCACCACCACCACCATCATCATCATCATCATCATCATCATCACCATACCCTCACAATATCCTGCAATAATTTGAGTTTGACCTCGCGTCCAGTCAGTCAGCCCCCCCTTATCCTACCAATATTCGTGCGTGATGAGGCTAGTATCAGCGCATGGTCTTTGGTTGTCTTTTTTTGGGGTGGGGGTGGGGATGCGATGTTCCAGAAAAAGTGAGAGAGAGAGAGAGAGAGAGAGAGAGAGAGAGAGAGAGAGAGAGAGAGAGAGAGAGAGAGAGAGAGAGAGAGAGATTCTTACCAGTGTCAGTGTTTAACAGACTGACAAAAAGCAAGACAGACAGACAGACAGACATCCCGTTTTACATAGATAGAGAGAGAGACAAACAGACAATCAGATGACCAATGAAAGTGACAGACAGACAGACAGGAAGACAAGCAAACACAGACAAGCAAGGGGGAGGCGGTGGCTGAATCGGTAGACAGGCGGCTTGCAGTCCTGATGGACCCAGGTTCGAACCCCGGCTGGGGCAGGGAACAGTTTAAGGATTTGAATTTCATTAAAAGCAGACTTTCCTGTTCTACCAGATGACCCGCCGACATGTCGTAAAAATACCCCCGCTAATACCAATACACCAGTCCTGTATGAGACAGCCCTAGCATGTATTCAATATGGACGGTGGGTGTTAGCGCCGAAGTGGTGACATGTGGAGGTGTAGGAGGACACTGGGCCTTGGGATAGGCTACTGCCCCCGAGATATAGGCCCTGAAGCCTTTGCTCAGAGTCGGACACATAAAAAAAAAAAAAAAAAAAAAAAAAAAAAAGGAAACAAATACACAGAAACAGACAGACATACGCAACAATAGCAACAACAACAACAACAATAATAATGATAATAACAACAACAACAATAATAATAGTCATAATAATAATAATAATAATAACAGTAACAACAAAAACAACAACAATAATAATAATAATAACAATGATAATAATAATAATAATAATAATAATAATAATAATAAATGATCTTCCATATCTATCACCCAGTCCTTTAGAGCCCCCATCAGGAACGTAGGGACTCGGGGCTAGGCTATTTACTCCATATATCTAAGGCAAGAGTGACCAGTTCCTTAACCCTGAGTGGCATTAACCCTTTTGTGGTACCTCTGAATGGACAGTCTTAACCCACGAGACCACCAGGCGTCCATTTCGGCTACATGGTTACTACAAGATGCAGTATTTTTTCTTTCTCATCTACAGTAACACATTTCTCTTGTTACTCAGTGTAGAGTCATCTAAAGATACCACTACATCAAGTGAGTGGATGGTGGTGTCCCCAAATTTAACAAATCATTTGGCTTATTGTTCAGTGTAGAATCACCCAAAGATAGCACTACATCAGGTGAGTGGATGGTGGACTCCCCAAACTTAGCAGAATCCGTTTCGCTTGTTAGTGTACGTTGCCCTGAAGATAGCACTACATCAGGTGAGTGGATGGTGGGGGCCTCGACATGGCAGCAAACATGAACCAAGAGAAACAATATAAATAAAGATATAAAACAGTAAATTGAATAACGGAGGAAGACGGAAGCAGAGGAGGAGAAAAGGGAGGGGAGATATGGAGATAGTTGGAGATGGAGGGAGACTGTAGGCTGGGGAGAGTCTGGGGTCAGGAGGAGGAGGAGGAAGAGGAGATAAATGAAGAGGAGGAGGAGGAGGAGGAGAGGAATGAGAAAAAGAAAGAATGAAAACAAAAAAAAATTGATGATGAGGAAGACATGAAAGAAGAGGAAGAACAAGAAGGGAAGAAAAAAGCGGAAGAGGAAGAGTGGGCTACAAGGAGGAAGAAGGAATGGAAGAGGAAGGAGAAAAAGAGGAAGAGGAGTGGAATGAGAAGAGTCGGAGGAGAAGAGGAAGGAAAGAAGGAAGGAATTACAAGAAAGGAAGAGAGAGAATTAGAGAAACGAATCAGTAAATTGGGTAAAGGGTGAGGAGAGAAAATTGCTGGAGGAGGAGGAGGAGGAGGAGGAGGACGAGGGGGAAGAGGAGGAGGAGGAGGAGGAAGAAAGTACAGTCGACACCAAAAGTCCTCTCCCCTCTCCCCCTTTTTTTTTTTTTTTCACGAAGTTTGAAAAATTAATCTTGTAAATCCACAGCAAATTACACTTATGAAAAATGATCTATGGCTAATAAATAAATAAATAAATAAATAAGTTATCAGTGCTGCCTGCATCTCAATACCCACAATCATTTTCCAGATCCATAGACAAAAAGATAGGAGGTAGGGACAGGATTTTTAACTCCGACTGTACATGCGGAATACACACGTACAGTACACGTATGGGTCCCGTTGTCTCCTAGTGCGCGCTCGAAAGCCTATTGCAGCAGCCGCCCAAGATACGCATGCGGCAAAACACACCGTCCTCGCAACATTCTGAATTTCATGCGGTTTTAAATTTCATGCGCCGTTTTCACAGGTATTTCCATGCGCAGTTTTCACCAGTAATTCCATGCGCAGTTTTCGCCAGTAATTCCATGCGCAGTTTTCACCAGCCTTGACGAAGTACAGTGTGGCGTAATTTGTAAACATTTGGGGGTAAGGTGTCAGATGGCGAAGCTCTCTCCTTCTCCCCTCGTTTAGTTATTGCACTCTTTGGTTTTGTGTATGTGTGTGTGTGTGTAAGGCGCATCCCTAAGGCCTTGTTGATGCTGTGTTATATGGCTGCGTTCTGAAAGGGATAAGGAAGCATTACTCAAATTTTCTCCCCAGTTTTTTACCTAATACTGAGACTAAGCCAATTTCCCGGTAATTTATTTCTTATCGCCCTTCTTCCAGATGATATATTAGCGACCTTCCACAGATAACGTACTCAACATCCATCTCATTTACTGAACATTATAGCCACGGGAACGAAAAAAGGTAAGTGGTGGTAACATTTTCGGAGCTCTCCTGGGACGCAGCTGCACGGGACAGGCCGATTTAGCAGGGTGTACTGTCCCATATTTTAATGCTTTTGTCCTGTCGCTTCGTGTATTGATAACTTATTGCCTCTGCCCCCCAGGAAGACCGATTGTTGGGATGGGTACGTTTACCGTGGTCCCTCATGTGGAAATTCGAAATACTGTTATGAGGCTTCTAGTATTGATAGTGGAGACGGACGCCTTCATGTGGTGGCACTGATTTGGTCGCCCGGTGGAGCTGCCTGGTTATACAAACGTCCCTCATTCACCTCCCTAACCCTTAAAAAGTAGATAAAGTGTAGAAGAAGGGCATCTCCGACCACAGGTTCACGTTCAATTGAGCCTTGGGTTTCGACTACTGATGTTAGTATTATGAATTAGTATGCCATTTGGATTTGATAGTTGTCTTTTCTTGAGAGGTGAAGGAAGAAAAGAGAAGAAGAAGCAGGAGGAGGAGGAGGAGGAGGAAGAAGAAGAAGGCGAGAAGGAGGAGGAGAGGACGAAGAAGAAGGCGAGAAGGAGGAGGAGGAACTAAAATAATAACAAAGTTGGAAAAATGGAGGAAGACAAAGAATGCAGTATAGTCACCCTTAAAGACAAAAATAAAGAAAATAAAAACAACCAGAGACCATGCGCAGGTACGTCGCGTCACACACAGGCATTAATAAGGTCGGGTGTTTGATCAGACGCGAGATCAAGCCCATATTCTTGCAGGAAATGGCATGAGGGTTTGAACCTCCCGCCTCTGGATCCCAACCCATCGTGTCGGTGTAGTGGGAGATGGTGATGATGATGATGATGATGATGATGACGATTTTGGAGTCATGGTGTGCCTGTCTAGCGTCTGTTACACACACACACACACACACACACACACACACACACACACACACACACACACCAGAGAGAGAGAGAGAGAGAGAGAGAGAGGGGCGGCCGTGCAATCATGTGAGTTGATAGAGATTGCATTTGGGGAGCGCCTGGAGGTTGTGCATGAGACACTGATTGCCTTGATGTGTGCATGCAAGGCTCGCGTTCTGCATGGGAGGGCCTCTTAGCATCTTTTCCGTTGCAATTTATTCTCCTTATTTCACCTTATTTCTTTATTTCACCTTATTTCAGCTTATATCACCTTATTTCCTTATATCACCTTATTTCCTTATTCACTTTATTTCCTTATTTCACCTTATTTCTTTATTTCACCTTATTTCCTTATTTCACCTCATTTCACATTATTTCCTTATTTCATCTCATTTCACATTATTTCCTTATTTCATCTTATTTCCTTATCTCACCTTATTCCCTTATTTCGCATTTTTTCCTTATTTCACCTTATTTCACCTTATATAACCTTATTTCCTTATTTCTCCCCATCTCATCTTATTTCCATTGTTTACCTTATTTCCTTATTTCACCTTATTTCCTTATGCCACCTTATTTAAGCTTCTTTCACCTTATTTCCTTATTTCACCTTATATCCTCATTTCTCCTTATATCCTTATTTCATCTTATTTCCTTATTTTGCCTTATTTCTTTATTTCACCTTATTTCCTTATTTCTCCCTATTTCCTTATTTCACCTTAGCGTTCTGTTGTATTTGTGACGTCACCATCATCATTGTCTTTATTTTCAATTTCATCATCATCATCATCATCATCATCATCATCATCATCTTCACTATTACGCCTCCGCCCACCCATAGTCGAGGAGGCATTTAAGGTGATTCGTCTGTCCGTGCGTGCGTGCGTGGTGTGTGCGTGCGTCCGGAATACATTTGTGGGCGCGATATCTCCTGAACCCTTTCACGGATTTCCACAAGACTTTTATCGACGATGCAGTGTGAGGGGATGATGGGCTGATTAGGTCAACGAGGTCAAGGGGTCAAAGGTCAGGGTCATATGGGGTCGACTTAGTTTATCCTTGTGGGGGCGATATCTCCTGAACCCTTCAACGGATTTCAACCAACTTTTTGTCAGTGATACAGTATGAAGGGACGATGAACTGATTAGGTCAGCAGGGTCAAGGGGTCAAAGGTCAAGGTCATATGGGTGTGGACGCGATAACTTCTGAACCCCTCAACGGATTTCAACCAAAGTTTTGTCAGTGATACAGTATGAAGGGAAGATGAATTGATTAGGTCAGCAAGGTCAAGGGGTTAAAGGTCAAGGTCATATGGGGTCGACTTTATCTTTAGTCTCATTTCAACCCACAATGAACCCTGTCATGGAGGTTGTATGGTGAGTCGGTGAGCAAGGCTTGGTGGAGGCATACTGAGTGATGTTTTGCGTCATTATCATCATCATCATCATCATCATTATTATCATCATCGTCATCAACATCATCATCATCATCAACATCATAATCATCATCATCATCATCATCATCATCATCATCATCAACATCAGCATCATTATCAACATCAGCATCATCAACATCATCATCATCATCAACATCAACATCATCATCATTACCATCATCATCATCATCATCATTATCATGGATCAGGTATCATTTCATCTCCTTAACCCCTTCAGTACGAGATCATTTTCTTATTCTCCTTTGCAATCTCCAGGCGATTTTTTTCAGCTTAGAAGAGAGGTAGATAGACAGATAGATAGATGGATAGATAGATAGGTGGATAGATAGATAGATAGGCAGATAGATGGACAGATAATCAACTACACCAATCACTGTTTTTAATATATACAGTAGCATTTTCAGGAAACACTAACTTTAAAGGAATTGAGATGGGTCTGTGTGTGTGTTTGCGTGCGTGCGTGCGTGCGTGTGTGTGTGTGTGTGTGTGTGTGTGTGTGTGTGTGTGTGTGTGTGTGTGTGTGTGTGTGTGTGTGTGTGTGCCTCATACCTCCTCACCACGGCCAATCCCCTGCAATGCCCTTGCTAACAACTTTTTTTTTTTTTTCCGCTGTAATTTCTGTGCCTCTGCCTTGTGACGTGTGGGGTGACGCCTGGCCCACGCCGTCACATAAACCCCTCACACACCTACCTCTGGGGATCACTGGCTCTCCCCTCAGGTCCCCGCGGGTCCCCCTAGTTTCCCCGCAGGTCTCCTCAGCCTTCCTAGGTCCCCATGTTAGGTCCCCAGTGCTCCCTCAGGTCCCTAGTGTCCCCTCAGGTCCCCAGTGTCCCCTCAGGTCCCCAGTGTCTCCTCAAGTCCTCAGTGTCCCCTCAGGTCCCCAGTGTCCCTTCAGGTCCCCAGTGTCCCTTCAGGTCCCTAGTGTCCCCTCAGGTCCCCTCAAGTCTGCAGTGTCCCCTCAGGTCTGCAGTGTTCCCCCAGGTCCCCAGTGTCCCCTCAGGTCCCCAGTTCATGTTCCGTCTGTCCCCTCAGGTGCCCAGAATATAATGAGAAGCTTTGTGCATGGCCAACCCTGCTCTGGGCCATCCCCTCTCTCATTTACTTTCTCTTTCTCTCTCTTTCCCCTCACCTGCCTCACATCATTTCTCTCTTTTCCTCTCCCCTCTCGTCATTCGCCCACTTCCCTTAACTGTCCTCTCTCTCTCTCTCTCTCTATCTCACACACACACACACACACACACACACACACACACACACACATCACCATTTTCTATTACCTCCCTCATATACCACTCCCGCCTGCCACATACCGCCTCCACCTTTTTCCCCTGTACCTCTACTTTTTTCCCCTAAACCTCCACAGTTTTTCTTATACCTCCACATTCTCTCTCTGCTCGCTC
>NC_137006.1:41524240-41559240 GCF_032717465.1 Coenobita brevimanus | reverse complement strand
AATGGGATAAGTCGGATGGATGGCAATTTTAGGGACAGGAAGAAGTGACATAAGTTGGACAGATGGCAATTTTAGGGATAGGAAAAAGTAGGATAAGCTGGACAGATGGCAATTTTAGGGATACGAAAAAGTGGGATATTTTTGGACAGATGGCAATTTTTAGGTCGTTAGTTAAAAAAAAAAAGTATGATGGAGAAACTGCATTTTTAGGCCAAGTTAAGTGAATAGGGGATAGATGGAGAGATGGCAGATTTTAGACAGAGTTTGTACAAAAGAGGAAAAGATGGAGTGAACACAGTTTTGGTCTAGAGTAAAAAAAAAAAAATAGATGGAGAGATTGTATTATTATGTGAAGTTAAAGGATGAAGAGGGTAAGATGGGGGGGATGGCAATTTTAGGCCAAGTTTGAGTAAAAAGAGTATGGAAAGGAAGGGGACGTTGAAAGTGAAAAGGCAAGATGAAGAGACGGTAATTTTAGGTCGAATTAAGGTAGGGGAAAAAGGGTGAAGCGCCAATTTTAGGCCACTTTAAAGAATAATTGGGCAAGAAGGAATGATGGCAGTTTTGAACACAGAAAAGAGGAATACGTAAGAGAGAGAGAGAGAGACTGCAATTTTAAGTCAAGTTTAAGTGAAAAGACTGAGATGGAAAGTGACAGTTTTTGGTCAAGCTGAAGAAAGGAGGAAAGATGGAGAGATGGCAATTTTAGACCCAAGTAGTTGATGTGAAAAAGGGTCAGATGGAGAGACAGTAATTTTAGGCCAAAT
This sequence comes from Coenobita brevimanus, assembly GCF_032717465.1. Taxonomy (NCBI): domain Eukaryota; kingdom Metazoa; phylum Arthropoda; class Malacostraca; order Decapoda; family Coenobitidae; genus Coenobita; species Coenobita brevimanus. The sequence continues at coordinate 41,558,473 of NC_137006.1, read as the reverse complement.
TAGAGTTTCAGGAAAGTATAGAAATGAGTGTAAAGTTAAAATGAAAAATTGTAGGATGAAGGGATGGTAAATTTTAGACCAAGTTTGAAGAAAAGGAGCATGGAAAATAATGGAAAGTTAAAAGGAAAAGTGTAAGATAAAGTAAAGAAGGAAATGATGGAGAGTTTGCAATTTTTAGGCTAAGTTTGAGAGAAAGAGGTATAGAAAAAAAATATATTATTCTTAGGAGCTGAATGGAAAGTTATTGCAAGGAGCTTAATGGAGAGTTATTCTGGGAGCTGAGAGTTTCACCTATTTAATAAACTCTCCTGATCTTAATCTTAATGGTAAAGGCAGGACTCACCTCCACTCCTTGCATCATGCATTAGAGTGGAGTGCTGTGTCTTGCATTCCCCCTCCCCCCTTCTTTCCTCCAGCTCTCGCTCCCTCCCCCTCTCCCCCTACATCCACCTCTTACACTCTTCTCCCCCCTTCATCCACCTCTTACGCTCTTCTCATCTCCCTTCATCCACCTGTCACTCCTTCCCCCCTTCCATCCACTTCTCACTCCCCCTCCCCCTTCCCCGCCCTCCTTCATGCATACTCCATACCCCCCATACTCCCCCCTTCTCTCTCTCTCTCTCTCTCTCTCTCTCTCTCTAAGTCCAGGTCGAGTGTGTAGGATGAATATATAGAGTGGGTGAGTGTGCAGTGTGTGTGTATAGTGTGTGTGCAGAGTGTGTGTGTATAGTGTGTGTGCAGAATGTGTGTGTATGGTGTGTGTGTACCATGTGTGTAAGTTGTGTGAAGTGTGAGTGTGTAATGTAAGTGTGCAGAATGAGTGTGTTGGGTGAGTGTGTAGCGTGAGTGTGCAGGGTGAGTGTGTCTTGACAGTGAGCAGAGTGAGTGTGTAGTGTGAGTGTGTAGAGTGTGTAGTGTGAGTGTGCAGGGTGAGTGTGTCTTGACAGTGAGCAGAGTGAGTGTGTAGTGTGAGTGTGTAGAGTGTGTAGTGTGAGTGTGCAGGGTGAGTGTGTCTTGACAGTGAGCAGAGTGAGTGTGTAGAGTGTGTAGTGTGAGTGTGTAGGGTGACTGTGTAGTGTATGTAGGGTGAGTGTGCAGTGTGAGTGTGTAGGGTGAGTGTGTAGGGTGAGTGTGTAGTGTGAGTGTGTAGGGTGAGTGTGTAGTGTGAGTGTGTAGGGTGAGTGTGTAGTGTGAATGTGTACTGTCAGTGTGTAGTGTGAGTGTGTAGGGTGAGTGTGTAGTGTGAGTATGTAGGGTGAGTGTGCAGAGTGTGAGTGTGTAGGGTGAGTGTGTAGTGTGAATGTGTACTGTCAGTGTGTAGTGTGAGTGTGTATGGTGACTGTGTAGGGTGAGTGTGACGTGTAAGTGTGTAGTGTGTCTGTAGAGTGCCTGTGTAGTGTGAGTGTTTAGGGTAAGTGTGTAGTGTGAGTGTGCAGGGTGAGTGTGTAGGGTGAATGTGTAGGGTAAGTGTGAACTGTGACTATGCAGAGTGTGTAGGGTGAGTGTGTAGTGTGAGTTTGTAGTGTGAGTATGTAGTGTGAGTGTGTAGAGTGAGTGTGTAACTGTGTGTGTAGAGTGAGTGTGTAGTGTGAGTGTGTTGGGTGAGTGTATAGAGTGTGTGTAGGGTGAGTGTGTAGTATGAGTGTGTAGGGTGAGTGTGTAGAGTGTGTGTAGTGTGAGTTTGTTGTGAGTGTGGAGTGTGAATGTGTAGGGTGAGTGTGCATGGTAAGTGTGTAGTGTGGGTGTGTAGTGTGAGTGTGTAGTGTGAGTGTGTAGTATGCAAAGTGTGTCGTCCCCACCTGGGCTACGTGTCACTCTCACTGGTCGTGCGTGTCGTGTTAACTCATACTTGTCGCTTCCCTGTCTCGATATTTTACACACACACACACACACACACACACACACACACATACATATATACATACATAATACATACATACACACACACACACACACACACACACACACACACACACACACACACACACACACACAAGGATGAGTAGGGAGGAAGGATGAGTAAGGAGGAAGGATGGGTAAGGAGGAAGGATGAGTAAGGAGGAAGGATGAGTAACAGCCAAGGTCAAGCTGTCATGCAATGTACACGTGGTCATGTGCACCTTTGTTGTGTGTACGTTTTAGCGTGTGGGGTCATGTGTACGTTTGTTATGTGTAAGTCTTCATGTGAACCCTGTGTTTTACTTATTTTGTTGTGTCGGTTTTTTGTGTTTAGTGTGTGTGTGTGTGTGTGTGTGTGTGTGTGTGTGTGTGTGTGTGTGTGTGTGTGTGTTCTCTTGTGTTCTTTTATTGTTCGTGTGTACCATTTTTTTGCACACGTGTATACATGTGTACCAATGCTGTGTATACATCTGTGTTCATGTGTACCAGAGTCATCTACGTAATCTCATGTGTACCTCTGTGTGCGTTTGTTCTCATGTGCAACTTAGTTCTGTGTGCGTGTTGTGTGTACATTAGCTGTTTGTTTTATGCACGGCTCTGTGTGTATAATTATGTGTACCTTTATGTCTACACGAGTGATGTGTGTACGGTTTTGTGTATACCTGCATTGTGTGTGCAGTATGTTGTTGCGTGTGCGTTTTTGCTGGATAGATTTTGCTGTAAGCGTACATGTGTATGTTGCTCTATGTTCCTTTGTTCCTGTGTACGTTTGTTTTCTGCCTGTGTGTGTGTGTGTGTGTGTGTGTGTGTGTGTGTGTGTGTGTGAATATTTGTGTACACGATGCGGTATAGTGCCGTGAGTAGGTGTACGTGTGTGTGTGTGTGTGTGTGTGTGTGTGTGTGTGTGTGTGTGCGCGTGTGTGTGTGTGTGTGTGTGTGTGTGTGTGTGTGTGTGTGTGTGTGCGTTTGTGTGTATGTGTGTGTGTGTGTGTGTGTGTGTGTGTGAGAGAGAGAGAGAGAGAGGGAGTGCATTTTCCATTATTTACAGTCTCGATCAAAAGTTCATTTACACCGTCTAGAACCCTCCTCATCCTCTCCAACCCCCTTGCATCCTATGGCCTCTTTCTTAATATAGTCTTGCTGCTTCCAGACGATTTTCTTCATCTAAGGAGGGATTTGGGGGGCTGGAGGGGTTAGATGGAGCTTTCCTTAAACCCCCCCTCCTTTATTTACTAGTCAGGTGAGCTCTGACGCTGAGTAAAATCGTCTGGTTGGAATGATATGAAGGTTAGACTGAAGGAAGCTGGCTCTCATAAACCCCCCTTCACTCCCAGGACTTTGCTTTAATATATTTCTCGCTGTTAATGTCACCAGACGATTTTTTATCAGCTGAGGAAAAGCATCTGAGACTGTGGAGGTGAAGGACGGCCATAGAAAACCCCCTCCAGGTCGAACAGTCCCTCCTGAGCTTCATAAAATCGTCTGTCAGCTGCAAGAAGAGACAAGAATGAAACCGCCTGACTGGACGATTGAGAGAGATCATTTATTTTCATTTATTATAATTATTTATTTTTAAGCTAATCTCTATCTCTCAAGCTGCTTGGAGTCTCCCTGAAAACTTTACCAAAAACTTTACCAAAAACTTTACCAAAAACTTTACCAAAAACTTTACCAAAAACTTTACCAAAAACTTTACCAAAAAACTTTATCAAAAACTTTACCAAAAACTTTATCAAAAACTTTACCAAAAACTTTATGAAAAACTTTATCAAAAACTTTATGAAAAACTTTACCAAAAACTTTACCAAAAACTTTACCAAAAACTTTACCAAAAACTTTATGAAAAACTTTATCAAAAACTTTATGAAAAACTTTATCAAAAACTTTATGAAAAACTTTATCAAAAACTTTATCAAAAACTTTACCAAAATCTTTACCAAAAACTTTACCTAAAACTTTATGAAAAACTTTACCTAAAACTTTACCTAAAACTTTACCAAAATCTTTATCAAAAACTTTATCAACAACTTTATAATACCTGAGTAAAGTGACTAATTAGTAATACTCAGGTGTCTTGCAGTGTCGTTTTAGTGTTACTTTTATTACTCTTATTTCATTACTAGCTGCGATTGCGAAGCAGGTATTGTTTTCACTTTGCATGTCTGTCTGTCTGTGTATCTGTTAGCACAATAACTTCGCAACCGCTCAAGTTATCATCACACAATTTTACAGGTGTGCACTAGGGATGGAAATCTATAAATTCGAAATTGGTGAAAACGGGTCCAGGTCTGTGTGTCTGTCTCCACGATAACTTCGCAACCGCTCAAGATATCATCACAAAATTTTACAGGTGTGTAGTAGGGATGAATATCTCCTACGAGTTCGAAATTGGTGAAAGTAGGTCAAGGTCAAGGTCAAATTACGAGCCGCGCCAGATATGTATCGGCTCGCGGCTGGTGTGATTCCTTCCTTGGGGGGCCTCTAGTTACTTTTCTTAGTTTTTCTTTACCTCTATAGTACGGTGATTTTTTTTTTTTTTTTTTTTTAGTCCTTGGCAGTTATTTTTTTTTTTTTTTTTTTTTTTTTTTTTTTTTTTTCGGAGAGGCGTTTCGAATTTGAGGTGGTTAGGTAAAGCATTCATTAGTCCATTACAGCCCAGGGATGTTGAGTGTGGGTTTTTGCTGGGAGCGGCCTTAGCGTACCGCCCTCCGCCTACCTGTTCATAGACGGGAAGGTCATAAATCCACACTTTGAAGATCTCCCCTTAGTAACTTTTGATAATGGATTTGTTTTCGTTTGACGGAACTGGGCAACTCCCACAAAATAATTATAATTCGTTTTTACTTGAAATTCGACAAGCCTTAGTGCTCAGGCAGGAATGAGTCTCCTTGGTTACTAGTCAAATTGGCCCCGGAGTCTGACTACACCTGGCCATCAATTGATCTTTACTAGGGTTCTCTATAAGGTTAAAAAAAAAAGTGACTATACCATTCTTCCTCACTTAAATAAAATCGATTGTTTTTGCCCTAAATTAGCGTGAAAACTGACATCCTATACTACTGTCACTCTAACTTGGCCTAAAATTACCATCTCTCCATTTAAATTGCTGTGTTGTAGCAATAGATTAAAGCTAGAACATGGTGCTAGTCACGAAGAAGTGCTGTGTAAAGGATGTGGAACCCTGACATTGGCTTTCCCAGAAGTAAGTGAATTAAGGTGCAAAAGGAAGAATATCTGGGCCAAGTTAAGGTGAAAGGAGTGTAGTGGAGGAATTACGTAGAGTGTAAGTGTATATTATTTAGTGACAGTGTAGGGTACGTGGCACTTTTTCCATAGCGATTTATTTTCCTTGTTACCCCCTTCATCCCTCCTAATGCTGTTCATATATATTTAGTCCCGACCTAGTTTGCATCAGTACAAAGGATTATTGAAGTGTAAATAGCGGAATAAATCGCTTAGGAGGAGATGCTGAGAAGTCCACCAAGTTACACGACTTGAGGAGAAGTTGGTACACGAATCAGGTACGTTGAGGTAGTTTGCAATCTGGGCTTCATTATTGAGAGAGAGAGAGGGAGAGAGAGAGAGAGAGAGAGAGAGAGAGAGAGAGAGAGAGAGGGTATTACTATTAGCAGTAGTAGTAGTAGTAGTAGCAGTAGTAGTAGTAGTAGTAGTAGTATTTTTATTATTATTATTATCGATATTTTTTATGCCTCCTCCTCCTCCTCCTCTTCCTCCTCCTTCTCCACATTCTCCTCCTCCTCCTCCTCCTCCTCCACATTTCTCACATCTCCAACCATCACAAACCAAGTTATTGATGATCTTTTCGTATAAATTTTGAAGTCAATTTGTACACATTAATAACTGTAGTTCGAGAAAGATTGAATTTGGACCCGCATCATCGTCGGGTAAGGAAGCTCCCTAACACCTCTTCCTTAGCGATTTATTTTTTGATATAGGGGGTTAATACTGTTTTGTAGGTTACTTATTCCGTATGGGGATATGGGAAGGATTTACGTGGCTCAGTAAAGAAGGTGTGAATTACTAAGCAGAATAAATCGCTTAGGATAGGTGTTAGGGAGCTTCCTGAACGATGGGAATACTACTCAGAATTCGACCAAAAATAACCTTCTGAATTTCCCCTCACGTTTTTGCGACACCCTGTATAAAATGTCAGAGTTGTCAGGGCATATTCGTGGAACATTTTTGGTACCGAATTCTGATCCTTAAATAATTCCATGCAGCAACTTAACCCCAGGCTGCCGCTTTGTTTTATTGATCTCTGTATACATCATCATCATCATCATCATCATCATCATCATTATCATCATCGTCATCATCATCGTCAACATTATCATCGTCATCATTATCATCATCGTCATCATCGTCATCATCATCATCATCACCATCACCATAATATAACCCATCTTTCTGATTAACATGGACATTTTCAACACGCATGAAAAAAAAAAAAAAAAAAAAAAAAAAAAAAATATCGCTCTTTCCTCACCCATTTAAACCTTCAAAATTCACACTTCCATTTACCTAGCGTTGTGTCTCGTCAAGGAATCCCATTTTGATTAGGGAGTGAGGTGATGCAGTGAGGTATTTAAGCGTGTATTTTTACCTGCATTGGGATCTGCACCTGTCTACCCACACACTCAATTAGCAGCCCTCCACCTAATCAATTTCTTTTCCCCTCGGCATGTTACACTTGCGTCTTTCTTCACTGCTTCTCCAGTCTGTTATTTCCTTACCTTCCTCCACTTAGTTTCCTCTTCCCTTTCCACTTGCTCCTTTCCTTTCCCTCCTCTCCACATGTATGGTTACTCATTTCCTTCATTGTCTGATTTCTTTTTGCTCTCCACTCGCTCATTTCCTTTCCATCTCCACATGTCCACTTACTTACTTGCTTTGCCCCACTCTCCACACTCTCGCTCCTCTCCTCTCCCTCTCTCCATATGTCCTACTTTCACCTACACATTTCCTCCTCCCCTCTCCACTCTCTCATTTCTTTTTCTACACTCCACCCTTCCACTTCATTGCCAGCTGTCCACTCATTCATTTCCTTTTCCCCTCTGCAATCATCCACCTACACATTTCCCATTTTCACTCTCCCTCTCCTCCCTGCCACTCTCCACTCTCTCATTTCCCTTTTTCCCTCTCCACCTTCCACTCACTCAGTTCATAGCCTCCTCTCCACCCTCCACCTGGTAACCTCCTCCCTCCACTTCAAACCTCCACACACCTCTCCACTTCCCTCTTCTTCACGTTCTTTCTCCTCCCCGTCTCTTTCCCCTCCGTCTCCCCTCACCCTTCCTTCCCCCTCTTCCCTTTCCCATCCCCTCACCTTTCCCTCTTTCCAACCCTCTCCTTCCCCCTCCGCTCTCCCCATCTTCCCCTTTCCTTTATCCCTTCCTTCTCTCTCCTCCCCCTTCCCTCTCTCCTCCTTTTCCTTCCCCATCTTCCTACTCCCCTCCTTCCTCCTCTTCCTTCTCCCATCCCTCACCCTTCCCTCTTCCATACCTTCTTTTTCACTCCCAACCCCCCCTTCTCTCTCCCCCCTTCTCCATGGTCCCCGTTCCTTTATTCCTTCCTTCCCTCTCCCCACTCTCTCCCTCTCCTTCTCCCTCTCTCCCCTCTCCTCTCCTCTCCCCCTCCTTCCCCAGAAGCGTCAAGGGGAGTAAATTATAGAGCCTTAAATTGATGTGATATAGGGAATAATTGAAGGTCTGTCTTAGATTAGAGTTCTTGTGTTTCCAGCTTAATTGCCAAGAGAGAGAGAGAGAGAGAGAGAGAGAGAGAGAGAGAGAGAGAGAGAAAGGGGGGGGAAATAGGGAGAGGAACTGAGGAGAATGCAATAAAAGTGTAAAGAGAGGATAGTGTGTGTGTGTGTGTGTGTGTGTGTGTGTGTGTGTGTGTGTGTGTGTGTGTGTGTGTGTGTATTGGAGATATGGCTTGGAGTGGTGATGTGGTGATAAGAGGTGGTGCGGTAAGGGATGTGGTTGGTGTGGTGCTAATGATAACTGTGTGGTAGACGAGCTGATGGTGTGGCAGTGTGGTGGTGATGGTATGGTGGTGTGGATATGATGATGTGATAGTGTGGTGAGTGATATGTGGTGGTGTGGTTGTATTACGAGGGGGACGTGGTGGTGGAGGTGGTGGTGATGGTGAAGTTCTGTTGGTGGTGGTGAGGTAGTGTAGTGGTGTGGTAGTGATGGTGGTGTGGTACTGTGGTGGTGGTGATGGCAGTGTGGTACGCTGTTGGTGCAATAGCAATGTGGTAGTGTGGTAGTGTGATAATGATAGAGTGTTAGTAGGAGTTAGCATGTGGTTGTGTGATGGTGGTGCAGTGCTGTGGTGGTGTGGTGGTAGTGTGGTAGGGAGAGAACACGTGAGGTCTCAGAAAACAAATCTATCTGAAGCGAGGCGACGAGGACATGAGACAAAAATCATAAAAACAACATTGACAAAGGGCTTCCCAGAATGGCGTGGTCTAGTTGCCATAGAAACGGGGACGCCATTCTTGTGTAATTGATGCTTGTACAGTAAAAAGAGGTTGCATTGTCCATGGGGGTGGTGGGGTGGGTGGGAGGTGGGTGTGGATGGTATGGGAGTGGTTGGAAATGGTGGGGGTAGAGGGAGAGAGAGCGGTGGAGGAAGAGGGATGGGAAGGGAATGAGATGGTGTGAAGAGAGAGGCAGAAAAGGAAGAGGAAAATGAAATGGAGAAGGGAAAGGGAGGTAACTACGAAGAGAGAAGAGAGAGAGAGAGAGAGAGAGAGAGAGAGAAAGGGGGGGGTGCCACAAGGTAAACACACACACCCTGCCAAACTCACTCACCCCTGCCAGACATTCCAACGGAGGCAAAAAGCGAATCTCTCTCTCTTAATACCGCAAAAAAGACCGCTTGTGGTATTTCTCTGGTGGGGGGAGGGGAAGGGGGAGGGGGAGGAAAGGGAAAGTAGAGGGGAGAGGGAGGAATTTGTGGGAGAGGAAGGTGGGGAGTGAGGGGATAAGAGGAGGGATGGCAGGCGGGGAGAGGGAATATAAAGGAGTGAGAAGGGGAGAAGGGGAGAGGAATTTTAAGTGGAAGGGGAGGATTATGGGGGAGAGAAAGGGGGAATGGGGGAGGATACAAGTGGGGAGAGGGATATAGAAGAGTGGGAGGAGGGGAGATGAAAGAAGGGGAGGGGAGAGAAGGGATATTGGAAGGTTGAAAAGTGGGAAGGAATGATGTGGGGGGAAGGGGAGGGAGGGAGAAGGAAGAGAGTAAGGGGAGGTTAGCGTGGGGAGAAACTAGGAGGAGAATAGGTGAGTGGGAGGAAACAGCAGGGGAGGGAAGGGTGGGGAGAAAGAGGAAGGGGAGGAGGGAAGAGTGGTAGGAAGAATATGGGAAAGAGGGAAGTTTGGAAATCCGGGTAGGGTGGAAGAGTGGAAAATAAGGGGAGGAGAGGAGTGTGAGGGGTGAGGAGGGGAGGGGGAGGGGGGGAATGTGAGGGTTGGGGTACGGAGGGGGAGAGTAAAGGGGTGAGGAAGGGTGAAAGGGAGCGGTGTGAGAGAGAGGAAAGGAGAGAGGAGGAAAGTGAGAAGGTGTGTAGGGTAAAAGAGGGGAATATGAGGGGTGGAGAGGGAGAGGGGGGAGAAGGATGAGTGTGTGGGGAGGGGAGAGAGGGGGATGTGAAGGGTGGGGAGGGAGGGGGAGGGGGAGTGTGCGTGGCGTGGCGTCTGCGGGGAGATTTGGCGTGAGGGAGTAAATAATGACGAGATGTGTGTGTGTGTGTGTGTGTGTGTGTGTGTGTGTGTGTGTGTGTGTGTGTAATATAACCAGCTCCACTGTTGACGACTCAGGCAGGACAGAGAGAGAGAGAGAGAGAGAGAGAGAGAGAGAGAGAGAGAGAGAGAGAGAGAGAGAGAGATTTTAATTGATGGTGGTTTCCTGGTGTTAAATGAGATTGTCTAGTAATTGTTGTTGTTGTTGTTGTTGTTACCCGTATCCGCCTCAGATGGGCTCGGGGACGGGTATTGTTTTCACTCGGTTTGTCTGTTTGTTTGTTTGTCCGTTAACAACTTAACGCGAAAACTACTGGCGCGATTTTGACTCAAACTACAGGGCTGGTGGGCTATGACCTTCTGATCACCTGATTATATTTTGGGCATAAAAGGGTCAAGGCCTAAGGCTGTACGCCCAAAAAATGTTAAAAACGGGGACGGGTAAAAAGCGTGTTTTCGCCATAACGCCTTTCAAATTCGTCATATCGACATGAAATCAAAACCTAAAGGTGCATCTTTCAAAACCGCATGCTATAACATGCCTCATTACATCAGGGGGGTCACGCCCCAGTTAGCGGTAGGGGGGTCAGTGTCAGGTGGGTCGAGCCTAAAATTTCAAATGGGCATAAAATCGTCAATTTTCACCCGATTTACTCCAAATTTGATATGTGACATCTTTGACGAGATATCCTGTTGTGTTTATACGTCAGCACTAAAATGACTGCCGGGGACGAGTTTGCTGTGCCTTGGCACAGCTTCTTGTTATTGCTGTTGTTGTTCATTTGAAATGTGAAACCCGGTGAACCGCAGGCTTAAGTTCCCCCTTCTCCTCCAGTCCAGCATCCTCCTTTCGGGGATAGGGAAGTGGTTGAGGGGCGTTTGTATAACCATGAAGTGGAGTCGCCCGGTTATATCAGTGCCACCACGTGAAGGCCTCTAGCAGTCAGAGGATTAAGGCTCCATGTTAGTGTTGCTCATCGGGACCTAACACCTCCTCCTAAGCGATTCATTTTGCTTACTGTTCACTTTAGCTTCCTCTTCTGTGCTATTTATTTCCTCGTGATAGCCACACCGTCTCCATCAGTAACGCACAGGAGGAGAGAAGAGGATATTGAGGCATAAGTTTCAGACTAAATCGATAAGGAAGAGGCGTTACGGAGTATCCAGAGCCACTCAGAAGACGACCCCTAATACTATCTTTCAAATAAATAAATAAATAAATAAAGTTGCGGCCAGAGTAAAAACAGTGATCCATTTCTTCGCAGGTAAAGGCCACTCTCTAGCACTTCTTCGTGACTAGTATTTACAAAAGTTTATTCTGTATTTAATAACTGTTTTTAATCTGACCTTTCCATATGACTTTGACCCTTGACTTATTGTTCTGAAAAATTTTTGCTTTACTCCTTGCCTGACCCTCAACCTGTCCACCAAGTTTGGGTAAAATCGGATCATACTAATTTGAGTTATATTGTTAAACACGCACACGAAACGAACTTTGACCTCGCCCTGTGACCCTGACCTTTGATTAATCTAAAAAATTTAACCCTTTCATCCTTGCCTTACCTTCAACCGTTCGTCCAAGTTTGGTCAGATTCGGTTAAACACTATTCGAGTTGATTTTGCTAGGTCAGTGTTTGACCTAGCCCTGTGACCTTGAATAAGGAAGCTTCGCAATAACTCATTATGGTATTATAAGGCATGAAATATTGTCATCATAAACAAGTCTATTACCTTTAAAAGTAGTTCAAGGTCATTCATATTTGGAACATGTAATTAGAATTAACCTAAGGCAGTTTCTTCTGTCACATCAACAAGATCTGAAGACAAAAGTGTGGAAGGAAATCATTGAAGCATGGGTACATATTAAATTTGTCTCAATAACTGGCTAACTGTATGCTTAACTGTACCCATATTCCTTCCAGATCATAAGAGGCACCACAGCTATATTTCCGTACAGTTACAACTTTATAGCGTTTGTGGTTCTCTCAAAAACGTGCGACAAAGAAAGCACTGAGCAGATTCGAATTTGGTACCTTCCACTAGGCTAAATGGCAAAATATTCAGCCAAAATTCACCGCAGACTCTTTTATCATAGGATTTTCCACCAAACAGCTGTATCTCAATTAGTTTCTGGAATATTTCAATTTCAAATATTCAAGTTTGGCACCAAAAATGAGTGCTTGACCTTCAAAAAGAGGTCAAGGTCATTTATATTTAGCATAAGGTCTTGGGTTGACCTAGGGTGACTTCCTGTATACTATCATCAAGATCTATGAAAGAAATAAAATGCAAAGAAAAATAATACCAGAATAATAAGCTTAATAAACAGGATATAAATATGAATGGACAAGGAAGGAAGAGAAGAGAGAGAGATGGCATTACATAGAGTGTCTTATGTAAGAGATGTTAGTGTTATTGTGCAGTGGCGTGGGCAGTTTGGTGGTATGTGTGAGTGGTGTGGCTGGTGTTATGAGGTGGCGGTAGTGGTGGTGTGGTGAAGGGTGTGGTGTGGTATGTGGGGTGGGATGAGTGTGTGTGTGTGTGATGAGAGGGTGTGAAGAGGTGTGTGTGTGTGTGTGTGTGTGTGTGTGTGTGTGTGTGTGTGTGTGTGTGTGTGTGTGTGTTGTGAGGCGATGTGTGGCGTGAGTGTTGGTGTGATGCAGTGGGTGTTGCCTGGTGTTATGAGATGGTGTGGTGTTAGTGATGTGGTATGTGATGTGGTGTGAATGGTATACTGGTGTTGTGGAGGTTGTGGTGTCAATGGTATAATGCTGGGATGGTATAGGTGATGTGGTGTATGGTGTAACTACTAGTATGGTGTAGCTGGTATGATGAAATGAGTGGTATGGTGTAATTGGTATGGTGGTGGTGTGGGAGGTATACACACACACACACACACACACACACACACACACACACACACACACACACACACGCTAAGCTGTCTCTCTTCCATGTACTGTGCTGGTGTGGTGGTGGTGGTGGTGTTGTGGTGGTGGTATGGTGGTGTGGTGTCGTGTGGTATGGTTGTATGAGTCATAGTAGGGATGGTGGTGTGGTGTGGTGTGGTGTGGTGAGGTGATGGTTTGGTGTGGTGTATTTGTGGTGTGGTGGTATAATCGTGGTGGAGGTGGTGTTATGGTGTTGCTATAATGCGATAGTGGTGGTGTGGTGTTGGTATTATGGTGTGGTGGTAACAGTAGCAATGGTGGTGGTGTAGTGATGGTGTGCTGGTGTTGTGGTGTAATGGTAATAGATGGTAGTTGTGGAATAAGGGTAGTCGGTATGGTTGTGGTGGTGGTGTGGTAATGATGAGGTGTGGTAGTGGATGTGGTGTGATGGTAATGTGGTAGTAGGTGTGGTGTAGTGGTAGTGTGGTAGTGGAGATGGTGTGGTAGTGTGGTAGTGGTGGTGGTGTGGTAGTGTGGTTGTGGTAGTGATGGTAGTGTGGTTGTGGTAGTGATGGTAGTATGACTGTGGAGGTGGTTCTGGGGTTGTGGTAGAAGTGCGGTATTTTTGGTAGTGTGGTTGTGGTAGTGATGGTAGTATGACTGTGGAGGTGGTTCTGGGGTTGTGGTGGTAGTGTAGTTGTAATGGTAGTGTGGTAGTGAAGGTAGTGTGATTGTGGTGGTGGTGTGGTAGTGATGGTAGTGTGGTTGTGGTAGTGATGGTAGTGTGGTTGTGGTAGTGATGGTAGTGTGGTTGTGGTAGTGATGGTAGTGCGTTGTGGTGCTGGTTCTGTGGTTGTGGTGGTAGTGTGGCTGTGGTAGTGGTGGTAGGGATGTGGTAGGAGCGGGAATAGAGGGAGTTATTTTGTCACAGCCACACTAAATGACTCTGGAACTGTATGTCTGGCGAGAGATAGATAGATAGATAGATAGATAGATAGATAGACAATTCGACAGCAGTAAAGGGAAATAAATACAAAGGGGAATATAATCCAGATAGATAGATAGATAGATGGATAGATAGACAGACAGACAGATAGGTAGATAGATGGATATATAGGCTTAGGTAGATAGATAGACAGAGATGCATGTATATATGGAGCAAGAGATAGCTGGCCAATAGCAAGATAGAAAGGTAGCAACAGACAGGCAGACAGATAGATAAACAGCCACAGAACGATAGATAGACGAGCGAGAGAGACAGACAGACAGCTTTTCTCCTCGTTGCAGTGTCACATTTCTTTCCCTCTTCTTATACTCTCTCTCTCTCTCTCTCGTGCAGCCGCCGATACCCCCACTCATTCGTATATGCACCTGGTCAACTCTGGAACCGTCTATTTTATATTTGTCTTTCCCTCTGCCTACGACCTCCAGTCTTTTAAATGCAATGGGTCCAGGCATCTCAAAATAATGGGATCTTAATTTTTGTGTTCTATTTTGCTTAATACTCCTCAGCCCTAGGTTCTTTTTTCCTTAAATATAGATGGATAGATAGATAAATAGATGGGTGGATGGATAGATAGACAGGGTGACTCACGGGTAGACAGAAAACAGACTGGAGACAGATAGATAGATAGATAGATGGATAGAGAAAGAGGTAGATGGAAATGATAGTTAAATAGACTGCTGTATTGATAGATAGGTAGATAGATAGATAAACTGTTATAGGCAACTGCATCCTAATCCTCAATCCTTTTGGAGCACCGGAGCGATAGATAGATAGATAGACAGATAGACAGATATTCAGATAGATGGATGGGTGGATAGATAGACAGATAGATAGATAGATAGATAGATGGATGGATAGATGGATAGGTAGATAGGTAGGCAGATAGATAGATAGATAGATAGATAGATAGGAAGACAGATAGACAGATATTCTGATATATGGATGGATGGATGGATAGATAGACAGATGGATAGGTAGATAGGTAGGCAGATAGATAGATAGATAGATAGGAAGACAGGCAGATAGATATTCTGATGGATATAAGGATGGATGGATAGACGGATAGATAGATGGATAGATAGATAGATAGATAGATAGTCTTTGTTGAGTAGCGGTCCTTAATCCCTAATCCCTTCGACACACCGCGGATTACTGAGTATAAGGAGATTTAATAATGCATTTTTTATCTTCAGCGTCTTAGTCTTGGTTATATTAATTTCTCCTCTCTCTCTCTCTCTCTCTTTATCTGTCTATCCATCTGTCTCTGTCCTTTTATCTATCTATCTATCTGTCTATCTATCTTTATCCACCTATTCATCTATCTATCCTGTTTATCATACACTTCCTCAATAATTATACTCAATTTACAGCCGTGGATATCTGAATGGGCTCAGTTTCGATCCTCCCGCCTTTGTTTCATTTTTCAATCTGCTTTCATTCCTTCATTTCTTCACCAAATCCTTCCAAACTCCGTACAATTTTTCCTTGGGCATAAACTCCTAGACACCCCTTTTCTTTTTTTCATTTTTTCGTTTCTTTTTTTAATATATATGGTAAGTCTTTTAAATGGGTATATGGAGTCAAAGGTCATTGCACACGAAACGCAAAAATCTGGGGACCTTGTGTTATTGTATGTTATTTTTTTATTTATTAATGTGGGAGTTTGCACAGAGGTATTTTAGTGGATTGGAGCTGCGTGGAGACCATCTTGCATTCCCTCAGAGTAATTTTCGTTTATATTTTGTTCCTATCTATCTATCTATCCATTGCCTTAATCTCATACGGGGTGGCTACAAACAAATCGCCTCCACGTCACCCTGTCCCCCGCCATTTCACTGCCCTGCTCCCAGTTCACACATACCTCTCTCATATATTCTGTTCCTCCTGTCTCCAAATGATTGCAATATTGAGCACAGGAGAGACATTTGGAGGGAGGAATTGGAAGTAGTATTAGAAGTAGTATTAGTAGTAGTAGTAGTAGCAGTAGTAGTAGTAGTAGTAACAATAACTCCAGTCCCATCTGAATGTAAACAAAGTGAATTGCATGTTTTAAGTTACCTGTCTGCCATCCACCATTCTCCTTTTGGGGGGTAGGCAGGGAAATGATGGATGTTTGAGTGACCAGCGAGGAGTGAATAGCAATTACCTCACAGCTTTGCCAGTTTAGAGTGAGCGGAGTATAGGTATTACTCCACTCTATCCCACAGCAGAGTGAGAAGAAAAAAAAAAGATTACCTCTCATTTTAATTTGACACATTCATTACCTCATTCTCAGCCAAGTTAGAGTGAACGTAGTAAAATTATTGCCTCACTCTTTGCCAGTTTAGAGTGGAAGGGGTATAGTTATTTACTCACTCTTTGCCAGTTTAGAGTGAGGGGAGTGTAGTTATAGCCTCACTCTTTTGCCAGTTTAGAGTGAGGGGAGTATAGTCATTACCTTACTCAGTGCCTCTCCCACTTGCTGTCTAGAGTGCCTTCAGAAGCTATTCCTGTCGAGAAGGTGAACAGTTGGGTAAGGTGGGAAGGCTAGGTTTACGATACACACACACACACACACACACACACACACACACACACACACACACACACACAGCAACCTGGGGACTCTATTGTTTACAGTACCGCAACTTGCATCCTGACCCTCACCCCCATCCCCCCTCACCCCATCCCCCCCACCCCCCTCTCCCTCACCCCCAACCCCCCTCACCCCCATCCCCTCACCCCCACCTCTCTCTCCCCCTGTCACCCTCCCTCACCCCCCTCACCCCCTCACCTCCATCACCCCCACCCTCACCAAAACATAGAAGAAGGGAACATACTCGTAAATTCCAGAGAGAGAGAGAGAGAGAGACGACCATTTGTTTACTACCCACGACCTGTACCCTATCCCCCACCCCCCCTTTTCTCCCCTCCCCCACACCCTCCACCCTCACCCCTCCTCACCCCCACCACGCATTCCTCAATCCTCACCCCCACCATAACCCTCACCCCACGTCCCTCCCTCACTTCTCCCCTCCCACTGCCTCCCTCACCCCCCACCCCACCCTCACCCCCACCTCCCCCACCCTCCCCACACCCTTCCAAGCCCCTCACATGATCAAACTACTCTATTTGACTTAACTTGGCCCAAAATTGCCATCTCTCCACCTCGAATGCTGAGTTGTAATAAGAGATTAATACTAGAATATGATGCTAGTCACGAAGAAGTGCTTTGGGAAGGATGTAGAGCCGTGGCAATATTTTCTTCTGCCATAGAGCAGTTGGACGAAAATCTGGGCCAAGTTAGAGTGAAGAGAGAATAGATAAAAAAAAAAAGGCATAGATTAAATATAGATAAAAAAAGAGCATAGATGAAAAAGAGGATAGATAAAAAATAGATAAAAATAGATAAAAAAGAGCATAGATAAATAGATAGAAAAGAGCATAGATAAAAAAATAGATAAAAAAGAGCACAGATAAAAAATAGATAAAAATTAGTACAGATTAAAAAGAGGATAGATACAAAATAGATGGAAAAGAGCATAGGTAAAAAAGAGCATAGATAAAAAATAGATAGAAAAAGAGCATAGATAAAAAATAGATTAAAAAAGAGCATAGATAAAAAAATAGATAAAAAAGAGCATAGATAAAAATGAGATAAAAAAAGAGTATAGATAAAAAAATAGATAAAAAGAGCATAGATAAAAAGATAGATTAAAAAAGAGCATAGATAAAAAATAGATTAAAAAGAGCATAGATAAAAATGAGATAAAAAAAGAGCATAGATAAAAAAATAGATAAAAAAAGAGCATAGATTTAAAAAATAGATAAAAAAGAGCATAGATGAAAAATAGATAAAAAAAGAGCATAGATAAAAAAATAGATAAAAAAGAGCATAGATAAAAAAATAGATAAAAAAAGAGCATAGATAAAAAAGAGCATAGATAAAAAAATAGATAAAAAAGAGCATAGATGAAAAATAGATAGAAAAAGAGCATAGATGAAAAATAGATAAAAAAGAGCATAGATTAAAAAAAACTTGGCTCAGATGAATTTCCGTAGTACAGCTCTGCATTCTTCTCCCAGAGCACTTCTTCGTGACTAGCATCATAATCTAATGCCAATGGTAATTTTAGGCCAAGTTGGAGTAAAAAGGGTATTGTTTTTTTGCGACTTTCAGACATAAACGTTATTATTATTATTATTATTATTATTATTATTTGTTGTTGTTGATGTTGTTGTTGTTGTTATTACTACTACAACCATCATTGCCGTTATTATTAGCATTACTATTTATTATTTTATTTTATCATTATTATTATTATTATTATGATTTTTTTTTTGGGGGGGGGCTCAGGTAACACTGGAGAGATAACTGAGGGAACACAACCTTATTTATTTATTTATTTATTTATTATACAAAGGGTAGGTGGAGGGATTTAGCACAAGGGGGTTTATGATACAGCCTTCAACCCCCCACCCACTACCAAGGCGCTGTCCTAAGCTGAATAAAATCGTCTGGAGATAGGAAGAAGAAAATGAGATGCTCTTTCCATGTTGCACTAGCCTGCCTAATATGAGTGAGCACCTAACCATATCTATCCAGCTATATCTAACCCATCCGCATCCATCCACATCTGTCTATCTATCTATCAATCTGTCCATCTATCTATCTATCTGCCTAAGCTATACATAACCCCTCCACATCTAACCCTATCTATCTATAATCTCTCCTCATCCATCTATCGCCAACCCCTCCAAATGAAACCCTATCAAAGCCACTACTCCCTCTAGATCTTAAATCGTCTCCCCAGCTTAATAAAATCGTCTTGAGGCATCGAAAATAAAGAGAATTAAAAAGTACCAGCTGCTCCCAGATGGCTCAACCCGCCTGTCACTTGATACCCTTTGCCCTCCTCTCACCAGCTGTCAGTAGGCATAAACAGACAAAAAGCAGAAGCAGTCGCCAGTAGGGGAGAGAGAGAGAGAGAGAGAGAGAGAGAGAGAGAGAGAGAGAGAGAGAGAGAGAGAGAGAGAGATGTAAGTAGAAATACAGAAAAAGAAAATGAAAGGAGAGAGAGCGAATGTAGAGATGGCAGACAAAGAGAGAGAGAGAGAGAGAGAGAGAGAGAGAGAGAGAGAGAGAGAGCGCATAACGACCCTCAACCCCCCCCCCCGTATAACACAGAGACATTAAAACTTAAAAGATGACGGAGAAAATCATCATCATCATCATCATCATCATCTTAAGTGCCACCACCACCATTATCGTCATCATCATCATCATCAACATCTCAATAAACCATCATTACTACCATCATCATCATCATCATCATCACATCCACTACCATCAACACCATCATTATCATCATCATCATCATCTCGACTACCACCATCCATCGTCATCTTATTTACCACCACCACTATCATCATCATCATCATCATTATCATCATCAACCACCATCACCATAATTATCATCATCGTCATTACTACCACCACCACCACCACCAACACAACCATCATCATCACCATCATAATCGCTATCGCCATCATCGAAACTACCACCATTATCATCATCATCATCATCATCATCATCCTCATCATCGACGCAACCCTCCATCTGACCAAGCACATACACCCCACCTCCCTGCACACCTAACCAAATCCATCATGGTCCTCACCCCGCCCCTCTATATAACAGAAACATTAATTAAACATTTCAGTAGTTAATCCATGGTAAACGTAACCTGGTCCCTTCAGATTCCTTGCACATGGCGTATTGAAATCTCCTAGAAATTTGTTTTATGTACTTTTTCATTATTAAAAAACAGAAAAACTACTTAAGACACAGAATTCTACCTAGCAAAAGGCACCAGTTCACTCTAAGACACGTAACTATGGAAAATATCATGACTCTATAGTTAATACTTTCTGAGATTTGCTCCGGAAACGAAATCTGTACTCCTGGCCAGCCGCCCTGCCGCCCAGCTCTACGGACGGACGCCAGTGATAACAGTACCCTCCTCTGACTGTCCGTTGGTGGATAAAAAGAAAGGGAAGAGAGAGGGGGCGAATGCTTGCTAAATTGCGGGTGTTCGTTTGGCTCTTGATGTGAATGAGAGAGAGAGAGAGAGAGAGAGAGAGAGAGAGAGAGAGTGAGTGCAACTATCACTCCACCAGACCATCCATTTCACCAATCAGTTCCCAGACTTCACAACGTCCGTTTATCTCTGGTGGTTTACAAGACCAGACTCAAGAGCTGTTGCATCATCATCATCACCATCATCATCATCATCATCATCATCATCACCATAACCATCATCATCACCATATCATCATCATCATCACCATCACCATCATCCTTTACAACCAGAACCACACGTATCACCACACCTACCAGTACAATTGCTACCATTCTCTTCACCACTACCACCACCACCACCACCACTGCCACTGCCACCCTCCCCCCGCACCATCAATCAAACTTTGCATATGGCGAATGGGAGATATAATTTAGCAATGGAAATCTATGGTGCCGGTGGTATGGTAGGAGTTATGGGTATGGTGGTGTGATGAGGTGGTATGGTGCGTGGTTGTGGTGTTCGTGGTTTAATGGTGCTGTTTGTCATCCCTTTAATCCGGGCATGTGATGGAGAGAGAGAGAGAGAGAGAGAGAGAGAGAGAGAGAGAGAGAGAGAGAGAGAGAGATACACACACACACACAGACAGATTTAAAAGAAAGACATTGTTCACAGACAGACAGAAAGCGAAGCAGACAGAAAAATGAACAGAGAGCCAATCCAATAGACAGGCGAACAGACAGACAAACAGGCATATATTTCCCCTGTTAATGGGTGCGTGTGTCTGTTGCTGCCGTTGATGTGATGGTTATTTGACACGCTAACAGGATTAACCCCCGCCCCGTCACACCAGGGTCATATTGTGTGGTGGGGTGGTGGTTGGTGTGGTAGGGAGGTAGGGTGGTGTGGTAGGGAAATAAAGTGGTGTGCTGGGGAGATTGGGTGGTGTGGCAAGTGAGGTAGGATGGTGAGTGGGAGGTGTGGTAGGGACATAGGGTGGTGCTGTATGTGTGGTAGGGGGGTAGGATAGTGTGTGGGAGATGTGGTAGGGACATAGGGGGTGGTGTGGTAGGTGTGGTAGGGAGGTAGGATTGTGTGTGGATGTGGTATGGACATAGGGTGGTGTGGTGTGTGTGGTAGGGAGGTAGGATGGTGTGTGGGAGACGTGGTAGGGACATAAGATGGTGTGGTAAGTGTGGTAGGGAGGTAGGATGGTGTGTGGGAGACGTGTTAGGTACATAAGGTGGTGTGGTAGGTGTGGCAGGGAGGTAGGACTGTGTGTGGGAGATTTGGTAGGTACAGGGTGGTGTGGTATGTGTGGTAGGGAGGTAGGATGGTGTGTGGGAGGTGTGGTAGGAAGGTAGGATGATGTTTAGGGAACTGTCGTGGAGAGGCAGGTAATGTGGCAGGTGAGAGGGTCAGGCAGAAGGGCAGGTAGAGCAGGTAGGAAGGATGATAAAGGAATAAGTATATGTGGATTTCAGGAGGAAGGAAGAGGATGAGAAAAATAGTGAGTTGCAGGAAGGGGGGGGAAGGGAAAGTTACGAAATGAAAAGGTAATCTAACTCTAATATACCTACAGGTGAGAAAGACAGGTGTAGAGGATGAGGGTAGGGAACTGACAGGGGATCGAGCTGGTTGGGTGAATTTTATAAGGAATTGAGAACGTGAGAAGGGTTTAGGATCTCTTTTCATAGGTGTTAGATCGACTTTGATGGGTAAATATGCAGCTGCGTATGACAGGACTATCCATCGGGGCTAGGATTCCTGGGGCTTGAATGGTGAATGGATGAGTGTGCGGCCCGTTTCATTGGGTATGTAGCTGATTCTCTCACTATCATGCTCTTCCGCTTTCCTTGCTATCTGGACCCCCCCACCACCACCACCATAAATGAAGGAGGGAAATAGAGGCGGGATGATGATGATGATGATGATGATGATGATAATGATGAGGATGAAAGAGTCTGATAATGATGATGATGATGAGGATGAAAGAGTCTGATAATGATGATGATGATGATGATAACGATGGTGGTGATAATAACGATGATGATGAAAGAGTCTGATGATGATGATGATGATGATGATGATGATGATGATAATGATGATGAACGAGTTTGATGATGATAATGATGATGAACGAGTTTGATGATGATAATGATGATGAACGAGTTTGATGATGATAATGATGATAATGATGATAATGATGATAAAATCGCCTAGTATCGGTTTAACTAAGCTATAGGAGAGATACAAAATGATTCTAGATGTATTTATTATGGAAATTCCTAAGACCTTTTACGAATACACTAACTTGGGGTCAGATTTATAAAAGATCCTAATTATATATATATATATTTTTGTAATAAACAGGATCTCCATTGCAGTCACCACCTGTCAGAATTAATTTTTCGATTTTCGCTCTAATTTTCACCTTTTATTTTTGGTTGTCAGGTTATTGGTTAATTTATGGAGATGATACTTTTCAATCAGGTAACTTCATCCCTTTTTCTTATATTTATTTCAACAGACGATTTTTTGGCTTGATTAAGGGATGGTCTATGGTGAAGGGGTTAATTTGGGGCATATATAACCCTTAAAAAAGTTCCCTTAAACTGAGTAAGGCGTCTGGAATCAGTGAGAAGAAAAAGAAAGGATATTGCAGCGAAAAGTGGTGGTTTATTTCCGTAGACTTTTTCATGATTTAATTAATACTGACCCGCAGGTGACAGGTGTGGGGTCAAGGAGGGAAATTAGGAAGGTGTTTACGGCTGAGAGAGAGAGAGAGAGAGAGAGAGAGAGAGAGAGAGAGAGAGAGAGAGAGAGAGAGAGAGAGAGAGAGAGAGAGCAGGGAGTCAGGTTCGCTTAAATGGATATGGCCCGAGGTGAAGGCAAGAGGAGGGGGAGATTAACTGGGAGGGCAGATGGATGGGGAGGGGATGGAGGGGGGAGTGTGTGCAGGGGGAGAGAGGGAGGGGGAAAGGGGGAGGGGGTGGAGCTGAGTGCTGTTTAAATGGCCATAGCCTGGGGTGAGAGTGGGAAGGGGGGGAGGGGGATATGTGTGTTGTGTGTGTGTGTGTGTGTGTGTGTGTGTGTGTGTGTGTGTGTGTGAATCATGGGATAAGAGGAAGGAAGGGAGATTGCATATGTGTGTGTGTGTGTGTGTGTGAATCATGGGATAAGAGGAAGGAAGGGAGATTGCATATGTGTGTGTGTGTGTGTGTGTGTGTGTGTGTGTGTGTGTGTGAATCATGGGATAAGAGGAAGGAAGGGAGATTGCATATGTGTGTGTGTGTGTGTGTGTGTGTGTGTGTGTGTGTGTGTGTGTGTGTGTGAATCATGGGATAAGAGGAAGGAAGGGAGATTGCATATGTGTGTGTGTGTGTGTGTGTGAATCATGGGATAAGAGGAAGGAAGGGAGATTGCATATGTGTGTGTGTGTGTGTGTGTGTGTGTGTGTGAATCATGGGATAAGAGGAAGGAAGGGAGATTGCATATGTGTGTGTGTGTGTGTGTGTGTGTGTGTGTGTGTGTGTGTGTGTGAATCATGGGATAAGAGGAAGGAAGGGAGATTGCATATGTGTGTGTGTGTGTGTGTGTGTGTGTGTGAATCATGGGATAAGAGGAAGGAAGGGAGATTGCATATGTGTGTGTGTGTGTGTGTGTGTGTGTGTGTGTGTGTGTGTGTGTGTGTGTGTGTGTGTGAATCATGGGATAAGAGGAAGGAAGGGAGATTGCATATGTGTGTGTGTGTGTGTGTGGGTGGGTGTGTGTGTGTGTGAATCATGGGATAAGAGGAAGGAAGGGAGATTGCATATGTGTGTGTGTGTGTGTGTGTGTGTGTGTGTGAATCATGGGATAAGAGGAAGGAAGGGAGATTGCATATGTGTGTGTGTGTGTGTGTGTGTGTGTAGAAGTGTATGTGTGCGTTTGCGTGCGTGTGCGTGCAGGCCTCACACACCAAACACAATCTCTAGTGCTAAAAACGTAGCGAGACAATTAAGGTGATGAAAGAAAGGGAAATGAGGAATGAAGGAGGAACACACAGAATGGAAGATCAAAGCGGGGAGGGAAGCTGGGGAGAGGGGAGAGGAGGGGAGAGGATGGGCAAGGGAGAGGGGAGAGGCAGGCGAGGAGATAGGATACTGGAGAGGGTTAAGAGGGGAGAGAGGGAAAGGAGGGAGAGGGGAGAGGATGGACAAGGGAGAGGGAAGAGGCAGGCGAGGAGATGAGTGAGGGTTAAGAGGGGAGGGAAGGAGTGGGGAGAAGAGAGAGAGAGAGAGAGAGAGGAGGGAGAGGGGAGAGGAGGGACAGGGGAGAGGGAGAGGCAAGAGAGGAGAGGGGAGATGGGAGAGGGTTAAGAACGGAGAGGAGGGGAAAGGGAGAAGGTTGGATGGGGTGATGGGGAGGATGAGAGAGACAGGAGGGTGAGGAGAGAAGTAGTTGGGGAAGGAGAGGTGAAGGAAGAGGAGAGAGAGAGAGGGGAGAGGAGGGGGTGGGGTGAGAAAAGAGAAAGAGAGGTGAGAAAAGTGGGTGGGGTGAGAAAAAGTGGGAGAGGGGGAATGGAGTGGATAGAATGGGGAAGGAGAGGGATGGGTGGGGTAGAGAGAGAGAGAGAGAGAGAGAGAGAGAGAGAGGTGGGGAGATGAGGAGTGGATGGTGTGGGAGAGGAGAGGGGAGGGAGAGAGAGGTGTGTTAGTAGGATGATGAGGGGGAGGGGTGTGTTAGTGGGGTGATGAGGGGAGAGGGGTGTGTTACTGGGGTGATGAGGGGAGAGGGGTGTATCGGTGGGGCGAGGGGGAGATAGACTTAATTAGATCCAACCTGGCTGTATTGCTCGTGCTTCTCTACCTGGACAGTCCAATCCCTTATTTCACCTTCTGAATTTCCAACATATTCTAGTGCTACGTGTTTGGACAGAATATCATGTAGTGGTATACAGACTTGCACTGCGTTTTCTTCTGTGTGTGTGTGTGTGTGTGTGTGTGTGTGTGTGTGTGTGTGTGTGTGTGTGTGTGTGTGTGAATGATCCTTTTTCTCGTCCTTACATTTGTACCATCGCCTTCCATTAATTTCCCTTTCTAACAATACAACTCTTATGCATTTCTCCTAGTATACTTCATCACCCTTCCCCCCAACCTGTTCTCTTCCTTCTATCACCCCTCACTCCCACACACCCCCTCACCCCCTCCTAGCCCCCCCTCTCACCACTCCCAGCAGGTCCCACGTTCACCCATTCCACCTGCTCCTCACCCTCTCCCTGATTACACTCCATAAAAAGGGACTGAAAAAAGGTGAATTCCATTTGTCTAGGCTGCCTCCCCTTGTCCTCCCCCCTCTCTCCATCCCTCCGTACCTCTCCCCACTTCTTTTCACTCTCCCCCTTCCCCCATCTCCCTCCACTTCTTTCCCACACCCTCTCCACTTCCCTCTTGCTCCCTTCACACCTCCCCACACCTGTACTCTGTTATCTCCCCTCCCCCTCCACACTTTCAGTCCTCCACACCCCTTCACATCCCTCCACCCTCTTTCTTGTTCACTTATGCACGGCCATCCACTATTTCCATCCTATCCACACCTTTTAAGCTCCTTGTACAACTTCCACACCTCTCTCCACTCTCTCCCACTTCCCTCCACTCCTCTCTCTCCTCCCCCTCCACACCTCTCAACATCCCTCATACCTCTCCTCACCTAGCTACATCCTCCCCCCCACCTTCCAACCTCTCCGCCCCCCTCCATCCACCCCCTCCCCTGGTACCTGATCCATACTCCACATTTCTCAGTGTAATTATAGCGCCCTTAATGCTCCCCCGCTCCCCATGCCTGCCTCCCTATGCCCCCCTCCGTCGTCTTTTTGCTCTCACTCCCTTTGCTCTGCCGCGCCCCCTCCCCTCCCCACCCCCTCTGTCCCCTCTCCCCCCTTTCTCCCTGTCCCCTCCCTCCCCCTTCCCCCCACCCCGCCTGCCACCGATAGCACCTTTCTAGTGGCCATCTTCCTTTTATGCATCTCTTTTGTTTGGTCTGTCCCAATGTCTGTCTCTTTGGGTGTCTCTGTTTATTTTTGTATTATTTTGTGTTCTTTTATTTGTCTGTGTCTGTCTTTGCGTGTCTGTGCCTGTTTCTGTATCGTGCGTGGTTGTGTGTCTGTCTGTCCGTGCCTGCTTGCGTGATGAGTGTACGATCTTTCCGTCTATCTGTCAGCTGTCTTTTAATTTCCTGTCTGTCTGCGTGCCTACCAATCTTTTACCCAGCCTTACCCCTTATCCTTTCTGGGCAGGATTAAAGAGTATATTCCTCTCTCTCTCTCTCTCTCTCTCTCTCTCTCTCTCAATTGTTGGTCCCATTTACCTGAGTCTACCACAGCCATGACACCTGCCACCACACTGCCAACACCACCACACCTGCCATCACACTGCCAACACCACCACACCTGCCACCACACTGCCAACACCACCACACCTGCCACCACACTGCCAACACCACCACACCTGCCACCACACTGCCAACACCACCACACCTGCCACCACACTAACAACACCACCACACCTGCCACCACACTAACAACACCACCACACCTGCCATCACACTCCCAACACCACCACACCTGCCACCACACTCCCAACACCACCACACCTGCCACCACACTGCCAACACCACCACACCTACCACAACACTGCCAACACCACCACGACTATCACATCACCCCCACATCACCACACCGTCATCACACCACCACCACCCCCCTACACCGCCATCACACCACTACTACAACTTCCTCACCACACCACCACATCACCACATTACTTCACCACCACACTCCAATAATGCTATATTCTGTTACACCACTTCTTCACACCATCATCACATCACCACACTTACCATCACACCACCACCACCACCATACTGCTCTCTTTCTCTCTCTCTCTCTCTCTCTCTCTCTCTCTCTCACACACACACACACACACACACACACACACACACACACACACACACACACACACGGTTTACAATCTTTCTTTGCAACACACATGTTTTCCTTCTCACTCTGCAACTTGGCTCACGTTATGCAATTTTCATATACAATACAGATACATTTTCTCTCTCTCTCTCTCTCTCTTTCTCTCTCTCTCACACACACACACACACATGATGCACTTTGAATTCAATTTTCGCTGTTTCCATTCCATTTCATCAAGATCAGGATAGACTTTTCGAATTGCGCGCGCGCGCGTGTGTGTGTGTGTGTGTGTGTGTGTGTGTGTGTGTGTGTGTGTGTGTGTGTGATGAAACTCGCAAATTTGCTGGGATTGGATGGAACAAGCCGACAAACAACGGATAGCAGTGAAGACGAGAGCGAGCGACATTCAACCCGTCACCTGCAGTGGATTTTTACGGTGATGATGATGGTGATGATGGTGATGGTGGTGGTGGTGGTGAAGTAACGTATCAACATTTTACCCCTCCTCCACCCCTCCACCCAAAAAGGGGAAAAAAATAACATTAAGAGGAATGGGTGTCGAATCGCTTCAAATTACCGTGCAATGGCCACCAGAAGAAGGAGCCATTGAGATTATATATGGAATTTGAACTAAGGTAAACTGGTATGGTTTTATTGTAGTCTCTCTCTCTCTCTCTCTCTCTCTCTCTCTCTCTCTCTCTCTCTCTCATCCCTTCATACTTCCCTCACCCTTCCGTCATATCCTCCCCCCCATCTCCCTCCCACTCCTCCCTCCTCCTCCCCCCTTACACCATCTTTCCCCTCCCTTTCTTCCCCACTCCCCTTCGCCTCCCTCTCTCCTTCCCCTCACACCTCCCCCCCATCTTGCCCCCTCACTCCTCACTTCCTTTTTTTCTTCCTCTCCCCTCACACTTCTCCCCTTCTAGCTTTGCTCCCTGATAACTGTCTCTCATCTTTCACATTCTCTCTCTCTCTCTCTCTCTCTCTCTCTCTCTCTCTGTATGTGTGTGGGTGTTTATTGATCTTTTACGTATCTCTCTATTTTATGTATAATCTCTCTCTCTCTCTCTCTCTCTCCATTCTCCCATCCTAATACCCTCCTTTCCTCCTTCCGCCTCTCCACTCCCTCCATTCCTCTCCCTCTACTCCCTCCCCTCCCTCCCACCCTGCCTCCACTCTTACCAAATTACTAGGCTTCATATCCCTCCTGTTTTTTACCTGCCACCCCTTGCTCACCTTTTCCCTTCTCCTTCCCCTTACTCCTCCCCTCTCCCCTCCCTCTCCCTTCTTCCCTTCCCCTCCCCCTTACCCCTTTCCTCTCCCTTCTCCCTCCTGCTGTCATCCCCCTTCCCTCATCTCCTGCCATCTCCCATCTTCACTTACCCCCCCACCCCTATCCCTGATCCCTCCTTTTCTCCCCTCACTTCACATCCTTCATCCCTCACCCCCTCCTATAACCCCTCACCTCTCTTCCATCTTTCCCTGACCCCCTCACCCCTCCCCTCACACACATTCCTCTCATCCTTCATCTCCTCGTATCACCATTCTCCTCACCCCGTCCCCGACTCTCTCTCTCTACTTTATCACCCCTATCTCTACGTTCTTCATCTCCCCTCACCCTCATCCCTATCCCCTCATTCTCTTTCTTCACTCCTTAATCTCTACCTTTCTCCCCCCCCCTCACCCCACAGCTTTTCACCCCCACTCCTTTCTCCCCACACTTCATCCCCTCAGCCTTACACACTCTCTTCTTTCTCTCAACTTTTTCACCTACCTTCACACCTCCCCTACCTACCCACTCCCTCTCTCTTCCCCCTGCCTACCCCCACCCCCCAAACACACCATCTGTTTTCCCCTCATCCCCTTCCTTCCTTCCTTCTCTCTCCCTTATTTGTCCCCCCCCATCCCTCCCCACTACCCTCTCTCCTTCCTCCCCCCTCACCTTTCTAAAACACTTCTCTTTCTCCTCCCTCCTCCCCTTCACCTCCTTAGCCACTTCCTTCCCTTCCTTTTCCCCTCCCTTTCCTTCCCTCCCTCACTCCCTCACCCCTTCCTACCCCTCGTCTTTCCTCTCTTCCCTCAGTCACTCCTCCATCCCCTCACTCCTTCAGTCTTTCCATCCTCTCACCAGCCCCTTTCCTCTCACCCCCCACTTGTCATATCTCTCCCCCAGCCCTTTCCTTCCCCTCACGATGTCTCATATCCCCCCTCCCCTCACCGCACCCCTCCCTCCCCCGCACCCCTCCCCTCCCCTCACCCTACCTCCAGCCTTCTGTATTTTTGCGATGGGAATTTGGTATGCAGTTTTTCCCCCAGGTAAGATATCAGAATGTTGGCCTTCCTAGACACACGGGTACACCTGCCCTCCTTTTCCGATGTTTGTGGCTCTGTGTGTGTGTGTGTGTGTGTGTGTGTGTGTGTGTGTGTGTGTGTGTGTGTGTGTGTGTGTGTGTGTGACTATGGATGGGTATGTTTTGGTTGTGTTGTTGTCTGGTGCGTGGGATGATCATGATAATAATTTTGCTAGTAATTATGATGATGATGATGATGATAAAGGTTATAGTAATGAAAACAACCTTGATAGTGACAATAAAATACAGCTTCTTAGATCTATAATCCAAGGTGTAATTCCAGACTAATAAAGCTAACAATGTAAATCAATAATTATTTGGTGTTGCATCCCTAGAGAAAGAAAAAAATAATTGAACCACTTCTCCATGCTGACGGCTCCGTAGCTTACTCTCGCTGCTGGAGAGGGACGCCTTCACGTGGTGGCATAGATATAACTGGAAGGCTCCTCTGCCCGGTTATACAGATGTCCCTCAACTCCCTCCCTATCCCCCGAATGGAGGATGGTGGACGGCAGAAGTAACTTAAGCCTACAGTCTACCGAGTTCACGTTGAGGTGAAGCTCGGGTTACTACTACTACTACTACTACTACTACTACTGCTATTGCTACTGCTACTACAATTCTTCCCCTACTTCTGCTACTACTGTTGCAGCTACTACTACTATTACTACTACTGTTACTACAATTACAACTACTACAACAACTACTACTACTACCACTACTACTACTACTACTGCATGTCCCTCCTAGACTGAGTGTAATAAGTGTGAATCTCTCTCTCTCTCTCTCTCTCTCTCTCTAAAGGTCTGGCCTAATAGCATCATTACCCTTCATTTGCATCTCAACCTTATATAATTAACTTGTAAGAAGGAAAGTCACTCGATAATTATTTTCAATTTATTAAACCACAACTGTAAATGTGTTAGGTAATTATTTGTCACTCTGTCAGTCTATCTATCTATCTAATCTATCTATCCATCTCTCTGTCTGTCTAATTTGTCTGTCATCTATCTATCTATCTGTCTATCTATTTAGCTATCCACTAGTCTATCTATCTATGTGTAATTCCATCTATTTGTCCATAAGTCCGTCTGGTCTGTCACTTCATCATTCTCTCTCTCTCTCTCTCTCTGTTATGGGAACGGCTCAGTCTGCCGGTGTGGGCGTGGGTGTGGCAGTGGGAGTAGGACGTGAGTAAAGGATGCAGGATAGACATAGATGGTGACTCTAAACTTATGAATAGATAAATAGATAGATAAATAGGTAGATATGGTTAGCGGTCTGTCTGTCTGTCTGTCTAGGAGCCTTTCTACCTGCCTTTTGGACATTCTTTCTATCTATCTACCTGTCTATCTATCAGTCTACCTACCTACCTACCTACCTACCCGTCTACCTACCTACATACCTACCTACCTACCCACCTACCTACCTACCTACCCACCTACCTACCCGTCTACCTACCTACCTACCCACCTACCTACCTACCTACCCACCTACCTGCCTACCTACCCACCTACCTACCTACCTACGTATGGTCTGTTCGTTGAATATTAAGTCGCTGTTCCATATAATTCAGTGAGTCTTGGTTGTGAGGTAGGAATGAGTCTCCTTGGTTACTAGTCAAATCAGAGCTTCAGTCTGACTACCCTTAGCCATCAACTGAACTAAAAGGGGTTAGAAAGGGGTTAGATAGATAATTTTCTCGGTCTATCGGTCTCTATCGGGGTAAATCTATCGGGCACGCAAGCACAGAACCGATAGTGTATTAGGGGTGGACCTAGTCGTATTTATTTACCCCATCAATCCGAAGACCTACTCTATATTTTGTCCCTTGAGTTACTACTACTACTACTACAACTACTATTACTTCTACTACTATTACTACTACTGCTACTACTACTACTACTACTACTACTACTATTACTTCTACTACTACTACTATTACTACTACTGCTACTACTACTACTACTACTACTACTATCTCCAGATGAGGATAATGGTACCCACAAGATGGCCTTTTTATCCATAGAAGAGGGATCTGATAGAGAGAGAGAGAGAGAGAGAGAGAGAGAGAGAGAGAGAGAGAGACGTCATGGTAGTGAAGAGTAATCCTTTTTATTATATTTTCTCCTTTATTCTCGATTTAATTTCAGGAGAGACCTCGTAGTGAAAGGATTAACTCTCTCTCTCTCTCTCTCTCTCTCTCTCTCTCTCTCTCTCTCAGAACGTGCAAGTCCCCAACTTTTACGGGTATTCTGGCGGAGAGGCGAGTCTGAGGGTGACCCAGGAACGTGAGGCATGAAGAAAGTGAGAGGGTGAGAGAGAGAGAGAGAGAGAGAGAGAGAGAGAGAGAGAGAGAGAGAGAGAGAGAGAGTAATACAAGAAACAGGGAAGTGAAGTGGGGAGAGTGCAAGAAAGAGGTTGATGTTTGGAAAGGGTAAGAAATGAAGATAAAGAGATAAAATGAGCAAGGAAGGGATGAAAAGGATGTGAAAGAGAAAAGAAAAGGTGGATTGTAAGGGAGGAAGAGGCGGAGAGAGAGGAAGAGGAGGAGGGAGTAAGGGATGAAGGGAGAGGATAGGGAGTAAAGATGAGAAGTGGAGGGAGGAGAGGGAGTTTGTGAGGAGAAAGGTAGGGAGGAAGGGCAAAGTAATGTGTGTGTGAGAGAGAGAGAGAGAGAGAGAGAGAGAGAGAGAGAGAGAGAGAGAGAGAGAGAGAGCTGTGTGTAAGACAGGGAGGGTGCATGAGACGGGAGGGAGGCCAGTGTGAAGGAAGGGAGGGAGGGAGTGAGGAGAGATGTGAGGGAGAGAGGGGGTGAGTGGAAGTGTGAGGGAAGGAGGGAGGGAGGTAGGGAGAGAATGAGGGGAGGTGTGGGGTGAGGACAGAGAGAGACCCCACATTGCCCTCACGTCCCACCACTAACCTAACCTAGGGAGACACAGTACTTAGCTTCACTGACCAGTCCCCCCTCCCCCCACCCTCTCTCTCTCTCTCTCTCTCTCTCTCTCTCTCTCTCTCTCTCTCTCAGTATAACACTATTTCTATCCGTCCCCGCCCCGGATGGGCTCGGGGACGGGTATTATTTTCACTCGGTTTACCTGTTTGTTTGTCTGTCTGTTAACAACTTTACGCGAAAACTACTGGTGCGATTTTGACTTAAATTACCGGGATGATGGGCTGTGACCTTCTGATCACCTGATCAAATTTTGGGCCGAACTGGGCCAAGGCCCAGACTGTAGGCCCAAGAAATATTTTAAAAATCGTGTTTTCGCCATAACTCTTTTCAAATTCGTCAAATCGACATGAAAGCAAAGCCTAAAGGTGCATCTTTCAAATCTGCATCTTACAACATGCCTCATTACATCAGGGGGATCACCCCCCCGTTAGAGGTAGGGGGGTCAGTGTCAGGGTGGGTCGGGCCTAAAATTTCAAATGGGCATAAAATCTTCCATTTTCACCCGATTTACTCAGAATTTGATATGTGAAGTCTTTGATTAGATATCTTGTGTGTATACGTCAGCACTAAAATGACTTCCGGGGACGGGTTTGCTGTGCCTTGGCATCGCATCTTGTTGTTTTTGTTTTTTCCTTATTTTATTTCTCAGTAAAGACTCTTGCACATGGTTACGAAACAGCCCCAGGTCCTGCACTGGTACACATGGCGCCACCCACCCACACACACACACCTACACACACCTACACACACACACACACACACACACACACACACACACACACACCATTTGGCCACCTACACCCCACTCTGTGTTTTTACTTGTAGGTGTGGGTGTAGCGGGGGGGGGGGGAGGTCGTGTTTACCTGTCACTAAACCTTGCGGGGGAGAGCCGTAAAAACAGCACCAAAACATATCCTTAACCCTTTCCCTCAAGACTCTGAATTTCGTGCCGGTAAGACTGGTGGACGAATTATGTTTTCCCCTTATCTATAGTCACCCAGAATTGAAATCTGGAGACCTGAGTTTAACATCGTGTATTGCGGTTGTAGCTGGGATAAGACGGGTATTGCCGGTCAGACTCATGGAGAAAGTTGGTTTTCCTCTTGTCTGTCTTCACCCAGCAGTGCAGATTAGGGAGCTACATATAACACTTACGACTGAGTGTTGTAGATAGGATTTTAATTCATTTTTCTGAAGCCTGTCAAAGCTGGGACTAATCCTGCGCCCATACAAACAACAGTATATTATCTTAAATCTCTTAAAACTCAGGATATATATACCGGTATCGATGTATCTATCTATCTATCTATCTATCTATCTATATACACACATATAATTCGCTTATCATTATTATTATTATTGACTTATTTTATTACCTTAACTGGTTCAAAGACTTGTCCAAACCTTGCCACTGTTAGACGTCCTTCCTAAGCTGAATAAATTCGTGTAAAGATAACACGGATATAACGCAGTAGCAGTAGTAGTAGTAGTAGTAGTAGCAGGAGTAGTAGCAGGAGTAGTAGCAGTAGTAGAAGTGGTAATAGTAGTAAAAGTGGCAATAGTAGTAGTAGTAGTGTTTTTGTTGCTGCGGCCCAAGTTTCATCAGATAAGTGAACCAAGTGGACTAACTACAAAAAGTACAACTAGATAAATAAATAAAGGCTATCCAAGGGTCATGAGGGCAGAGGTTAGATTTATGCTGAGTTCCAAATCTTCGCCTAGAATACCACACACAACAGTCGACGCTCCATCTCGGTCCCTAATTTTGCTACTGGGTGGACATGGAGGAAACGAGATTTGTCCCACAACCTGATCGGCCCGGGAGTCGAACATGAGGCCTTCCACACACAAAAGCATCCTTCCCTCCACCTCGTCCCTCCACCTCGTCTCTCCACCTTATCCCTCCACCTCATTCCTTGTCAGCACTTTCTTAAAATAATTCCACCTCATGCTGGAGACAAATGGACGTCTGAGTCAAATTTGAGAGAGAGAGAGAGAGAGAGAGAGAGAGAGAGAGAGAGAGAGAGAGAGAGAGAGAGAGAGAGAGAGAGAGAGAGAAAAGGAAAATAACATCAATGAGTCAATTCTTACGAAAATCAGTGTCTATCCAACACTTACAGGAAGCTCGCCTCTTTCGTAGCCTCTGTTCATTTCTCTCTCTCTCTCTCTCTCTCTCTCTCTCGTCAGACACCCTAATCCCGTAAAGGGTGGCCACAAACAAGTCGCCTCCATGTCGCCCTGTCCCCTGCCAATTCGCTGCCCTTCCTCCCAACTTACACCCCCCCTCTCTCTCGTATACCCCTCTACCTCATTCATATACCAGTACTCCTCAGGCATATACCA
>NC_137006.1:41509240-41519240 GCF_032717465.1 Coenobita brevimanus | reverse complement strand
CTTGTCTTAAAAAAAAATGCAAAGGAATGGAATTTTAATAAAGAAAACGGGAAAAAGAGAGACGGAAGGAAGGGGGACACTGAAAAAAAAAATATCCAATTCTTTTTCTCTTCGGTGTGTGTGTGTGTGAATTATTTTTGGTGTATTTAGAGTATCGTGTAAAATATTGGAGAGACATTTATAAAGTCTGTGTTTCAAGGACCCTCTACTAACTCTTTGGCTGCCTGGTGCCCCGTCGCCCTCCCCTGAGCAGCATTTGAGCCCATGAAGACAGAAGGAGGTAAATTTTAGATACAGGCAGAGAAACAGGCATCTTTCTGGGCTCGTCTGAAGAATATTTACAGTTGGCGAAATGCAGTGAAAGACACCTATCTTTTCCAGGGTGTGTTTCAGATGAGTCAGTTTTTCCCATATGTACTCGTTCAGGGGAAGATGCGTGTGTGTGTGTGTGTGTGTGTGTGTGTGTGTGTGTGTGTGTTATGGGTTATAAGGAAGTGAATCTCTTGGGTTTTTTCTTGGAGCTTAAGAGAGAGAGAGAGAGACAGAGACAGACAGACAGACAGACAGACTGACAGAGAAAATTAAAATAAAAATCTTGGACCTGGTAATTATAGGAAGGTGAAAGGGAATGTGTAAAATATATATATAATCTTAAGAACTGTTAAGATTACTGATTCTTTTTAGTAATTTCCTCTATTACATTATTTCCTTCATCTTTGCACAATTATACTCCTTTCATTCTTACCTGGCCTAGAATTCTCACCTGTCCATCTTGAATTCTGAGTTTTAAAAGCACTATACTATTCTGCTAGTCACGAGGAAGTGCTGTTGGAAAGAATGTAGAGCCGTACTGTTTGTCACTCTCTGAACTGGAGTTATGGAGTGAAAATCTGGGCCAAGTTAAGGTGAAAAAGGTATAGCTGAGAAGCTGGGAAAGTCTGTACATCCGCTAGTGACCCTTTCTCTGTGATTGCCTCTTACTGTATTCTTCATCCTTCCAGACGATTTTATTCAGCATTTATTATTTATTTATTATTATTATTGCACAGGAGTAGTGAAGAGGTTAGTGAAATATCTAGAGGTAGCAAGATAGATAGATAGATAGATAGATAGATAGATACATAGATAAATGTCATCGTTGTGAAAGGGTGAAAAACGAAAGCAAGCCGAGCGAGTCACCCAGCCACGTACATGATGCAGCCTTACACACACACACACACACACACACACACACACACACACACACACACGCCAGAGAGAGAAAGAGAGAGAGAGAGTCGGAAATTTTACTAGGCAAATATTGGTTGTGTGAGACGAGAATGTTAATGTGTGTGTGTGTGTGTGTGTGTGTGTGTGTGTGTGTGTGTGTGTGTGTGTGTGAGAGAGAGAGAGAGAGAGAGAGAGAGAGAGAGAGAGACAGTGGGGGGAGATACCATCATGGATAATCATTAACTCTCTCTCTCTTTCTCTCTCTCTCTCTCTCTCTCTCTCTCTCTCTCTCATGTACACCATTTTTAGGTCACCAGGCACATAGCATTTATTCTTGGTGCCGCGGTGGTTCTGTCGGTAGTGCACTCGTCTGGCGATGCTCGTGTCCCAGGTCTAGGGTTCGAACCGGAGTTGTGGCGGTCATTTAAAGTGGGTGTTGGTAGTGTGTCCTTTCATATGCTTCCTTCTGTCCACACACACACACACACACACACACACACACACACACACACACACACACACACGCACGCACACACACATCCATACCGCCATTAATTCCCCCCCTTCTCTCTGTCTGTCTGTCTGTCTCTCTCTCTCTCTCTCTCTCTCTCTCTCTCTCTCTCTCTCTCTCTCTCACACCCGCGTCTATCTGTGGCATATTTGGAGTGAAACATACATCACTCTTTCTACAATCATCCCTTCCCATTCGTACTTGGCCAGCATAGGGAAGGTTTCATTCTTGCTGTCACTCTCCCTCCCAGAAGGTACGGCCCTGTAGTAGCCTTAACACGGACAGATACAGATTCATTCCAGGAGTCACAATCCCAGAGTTCATCCCGCATCTTCAATCCTTTGTGTTCCTGATAAGCAGACCTTCCTCATGTATTCTTCCTATACTCTGTTTACCTTAACTTGGCCTAAAATTACCACCTCCCTCTCTTGAATGTTGACCTGCAGTACGATGCTAGTCACGAAGAAGTGCTATGGAAAATGTTGTTGAGTCGTGACATATTTTTTTCTGCCACTGAGCGACGTGAATAAGCTGCCAAAAGGACGATAATCTGGGCCAAGTTAACGTGAAAATACTATAGTTGATATTTCTTCATTCCCTCCCTTCACCTCAAGCCTCGACCCTGTAAATACTCCCCTTTATCTTCCCTACTCATTATTGGTCTTCCTCTCCTCATGTGTGTGTGTGTGTGTGTGTGTGTGTGTGTGTGTGTGTGTAGGGGTGTGCAAGGTGTGTGTGTGTAGTCTGTGTGTGGGGTGTGGATGTGAGGTGCGGGATGTGGGTATGGATTGTTTGTTGTGGCTGTTGTGTGTGTGTGTGTGTGTGTGTGTGTGTGTGTGTGTGTGTGTGTGTGAGAGAGAGAGAGAGAGAGAGGATGAATTATGGTGTGTGCGTGTGTGTAGTCATGCAATTGAAACATAAACTGCGCACTCACCTTGACAACTCATTAAACTATGCACATTCTCCCCCCCCCCCTCTCTCTCTCTCTCTCTCTAACCTAAACCGTCTCACCATCTTCACACCCGAATTGTAACAGCAGATTAACACTGGAATATGATGCTAGTCACGAAGAAGTGCTACGGAAATGAGAAAGAAATACAGTCCTGCCTTTATTTTCCGCCTCTGAGCTACGTGAAATAAGCTACAAGGGGAAGAGAATCTGGGCCAAGTTGAGGTGAAAGGATTATAGTATTTTCTCCTGGTAAAATAATAGGCGATTTTATTCAGCTAAGATACGTGTGGATTTCTGATCTATTTGGCTTATCTCTGTTATCTAAAAAAATAATATGGCGTTTCAGTTGTATTTTAATCTGACAAACTCCAGACGATTTCTCTCACCTTAAGAATCGTCTGCCCCTCAAAAGATTAAACCTGCCTCGCTGAAGGAAGATCTTTTGGTGTCTCTGAGTATACAGAGCTGGATTTATGGGGCTGGATTTGGGGGTAGCTTTGAATATATAGAACTGGATTTTGGGGCATTTGAATATATAGAGCTGGATTTTCGGGGTATTTTTGAATATTTAGAGCTGGATTTTGTTGGTAGCTTTGGATATTTAGAGCTGGATTTTGGGGATATCTTTGAATAGATAGAGCTGGATTTTGGGGGTTGGAGTATATAGAGCTGGATTTTGTTGGTATCTTTGAATATTTAGAGCTGGATTTTGGGGGTATCTTTGAACATATAGAGCTGGATTGGGGGTAATTAGGGGGAGGCGGAGGCTCGATCGGCAGAGAGGTAGCCTGCGATCCTATCGGACCCAGGTTCAAATCCCGGCTGGGGCAGGGAACAGTTTAAGGATTTGAATTTCATGTAAAGCAGACTTTACCGATCTACCAGAAGACCCGCCGACATGTCGTAAAAATACCCCCGCTAATACCAATACACCAGTCCTGTATGAGACAGCCCTAGCATGTATTCAGTATGGACGGTGGGTGTTAGCGCCGAAGTGGTGACATGTAGAGGTGTATGATATGTAGGAGGACTACTGGGTCTTGGGAGCAGGGTGTGAAGCCTATGCCCAGAGTCGAACACATAAAGAAAAAAAAAAAAGCTTTGAATATATAGAGCTGGATTTGGGAGTAGCTTTGAATATATAGAGCTGGATTTTGGGGGATTTGAATATATAGAGTTGGATTTTCGGGTGTCTTTGAATATTTAGAGCTGGATTTGGGGGTATCTTTGAATATATAGAGCTGGATTCTGGGGGTGTCTTTGAATATTTAGAGCTGGATTTGAGGGGTTTGAATATATAGAGCTGGATTTTCGGGGGTATCTTTGACTATAGAGAGCTGGATTTGCAAGGAATCGTGGCTGTGAGAGGTTCTTCCTTGGCCCAGTGGAAGAGTTGGTTTTGTTTACCATGCGTCCCCCTCTCCACCTTCCACCCATCCCAGTGGCTCTTGAAACGAGGGATCTTACGTGGAGGGAAGGCCTTGGACTGGGTGGGTGTGGGCATTACCCCCCGTGGGCAAAGATTAGGAGATGTGCTGTTATCTGGACGTGAAATGCGATCAGTATGATGTTTTGTAATTCTCCTGAGTGGGTGAGAGTTAGTGACGATGTAAATATTATTCTGAAAAACATCCAGTTCAGTCTCTGTGTCGGTTCGTGTGTCTGTCTTTCTGTCTGTGTACGTCTGTGTGTCTGTCTTTCTATCTGTGTACCTCTGTGTGTCTGTCTGTCTGTTTGTGTAGGTGTGTCTGTCTTTCTATCTGTCTGTCCCCACTATCCCACCATCGTCATCTCGCCAACTCCTACAACCTCACCCTCCATCCCCCAGTGACCTGACCCTACCCGACCTGGCCCCCGACGGTCCAATCTTCCTAGAACCAGGGGAAGGATTTTTTTTTTTTTTGGTGACCCCATGGGAGCCTCTGGGGCCTTATAAACGAGCGGTGGAGGCCAGAAAAAGGGGAGAAAAAAGTGAGAGAAAAAAGGGCTAAAAAAAAGGGTGGTTCTTGGAGATTTGTTGGGAGGGTGTCACCTTATCACGTTCCTCTACCTACTTGCCTCTCACCTACTTATCTACCTGCCTACCTGCCTGCTTCTCTGCCTTCCATCCCGTCTGCTTATATACTTAGCTGCCTACCTGCCTAAGCCCCTGCCTCTTATCCTACCTGCCTTCATCTCTGTCTTTCTGTTTACCTACCTGCGTGTTCACCTGCCTCTTCCTACCTGCCTGTCTGTCTACCTATCTACTTACCTACCTGTTTACTTACCCACCTAAGTACCTATCCACCTTTCTACCTACCTACCTACCTACTTATCTGCCTGCCTGCCTACTTACCTACCTACCTACCTACCTACCTACCTACCGACCTATCTACTTACCTTCCTTACCTACCAACCCACCCACTTACCTACCTACCTACCTGCGTTCTTGTTCAGTTAATGAGTAGGCCACACCTGCCGCTATCCCACCAACAAACAGCTTGGTTTTGTTGTTCCTCCCTCGTTATTTCGTCCTCGTCCTTGTCCTCGTCCTCGTCCTCGTCCTCGTCCTTGTCCTCGTCCTCGTCCTCGTTTTCCGTCTCTTTTTTAGAAATGGGTTGAGTGAGATTCAGAAACAGGAAAACAAAAAATAAAAGTAACAGCCTTTCGAGTACTCAGTAAAATGGTCCAAACCTTTAGTGAGTCAGTCTCTCTCTCTCTCTCTCTCTCTCTCTCTCTCTCAAACACCTGACCTTCACCGTGAGTCCTGCGCCTGGGGACATTAACAAGTCCGGACACACAAACACAGCAGCTGCTCTCCATGTCAACAAACCGCCTTCACCATCTCACCCTCGGGACGGCACTCTGCTCGCGCGTACTCTCTCGTTCTGTACTTTTCAAGGCCATTTTGCGGTCCTTTATTTAGTCCTAGTAGCTATCAATTCCCGCTATATTTGGTCTTTATCCCTGTTACATAGACCGTTTCAGGCGTTTGGTCTTGCTTGGTTGTTTTGTGGGCCTGGTAGTTGGTGTATTCGGTCTTCCGGAGTCCGCCCTCCATGTAAACAAACTACCTCACTATCTCACTCTCCGGACGTCACTCGACTTGGCTTGATTGACTCTTTTGTTCGGTCTTTTAGGCGGTCTTGTGGTCCTGGTAGCTTAGTTGTTTGTTTTAATTGTACTGTTTTTACTTTGACTTGCCCTAAAATTGCCATCTTTTCGTCTATAATGCCGAGCTGTGACAACGGATTAACACTACAATATGGTGCTATTACACTTTTCTCCAGCTTGGTCCAAAATTGCCGTCTCTCCATCATGAGTACTGAGTTGTAACAATAAATTAGAGGCAGTGGAATATGATGGTAGTCACAAAGAATCACAGTGGAAAGGATGTGTAGCCAAAACATTGACCTTTTTTTTCTACCACTGAGCTACGTGAAATTGGCAGCCCTGAGGAGGTGGACAGAGTTAAGAGAGGAAGCAGTAGAGTGTATGCCTCGTAAACGTAGAGGGGGTAACTATGGTATCCTGGATGATACAGCCTTGAATTCCAGGTCCCACTACAAACTCAAAGGCCTAAATTACAGAAATGAACACCACGGCTAGCCACCCCACGCCGTCTGTCCCTTTCTCTGGACCTGTAATGTGGTGTGTGTGCCTTGTAAACAAACCACATCGACCATCTCACCCTTGGGACCGCACGACGCCTGACTGACTCTCTTGCTTGGCTTTGTGGTCTTCATAGTTGTGTGGTCTTAGAGTGTTGTTGGTGTGTGGTCTTTGCCTGTTGCTTGGGTGTGTGGTCTTGAGTGGTTGTGTGGTCTTAGTGTGTTGTTTGATTTGTGGTCTTTGCCTGCTGCTTGGGTTTGTGGTCTTGAGTGGTTGTGTGGTCTTAGTGTGTTGTTTGGTGTGTGGTCTTTGCCTGTTGCTTGGGTGTGTGGTCTTGAGTGGTTGTGTGGTCTTAGAGTGTTGTTTGGTGTGTGGTCTTTGCCCGTTCCTTGGGTGTGTGGTCTTGAGTGGTTGTGTGGTCTTTGTTGTTTGACTTAGACCTGGAATGATGTATAACCTTCATTAACACCTTCACCACATCAGGTCTCTTATATATGACCAGGAGAGAGAGAGAGAGAGAGAGAGAGAGAGAGAGAGAGAGAGAGAGAGAGATCTTTGCACCTTCAGACGATTTTATTCAGCTGAGGAGGGCCTTGTGGGACTGGAGGGGTTAGACACAGCCCTCGTCAAACAGTACAAAATCATCTTCCTTAAGTAAATGAGAATCAACACGAGGCAGCAAAGGGAATAGGAAAACCGTATAAATCAATGAGTGAGTGAAGGAGTGAGTGATTGAATAAATGAGTGGGTGAATAAATGAATAAGGCAGTGAATGAGACATGCTAGGGATGAAGGGGCTAAAATTCATCAAGTCTACCGTGAAATTATCGTGACAAATGAAATGGCTCAAATGACGTGAGGTAATCAGCCGTGAGCCATATCGTAACGTATGCCAACCACGGATTTGAGGTGGTTCCAAATCCAGTCCGCTCCCCTCCCCCCTCTACCTGGCCCCCCTATCCCCGCTCCCCTCCCCTCCCTAGGCCCCTTCCCCCCTACATCATCCCTACATATTCTCCCCTCTACACAGTCCCCTTCCATCCCCTTCCTTCTCCTCCCCCACCCTCTCCTTCCCATTCCTTCTCCTCCCCTCTCCTCTCCCCTCCCCCTCAGGTCTATCTGTGTATCTATTTATCTTGTCTGACACCGCATCTTGTGAGGGGTGGACTGGACAGAAGGATCCCCAGGCGTTCTTGTCCCTGCTCATGAACGATCCCTCTTCTGCTACACACGCCTCTCGCACCTCGTATCTCCACCTAGTTCTCGGTCTTCTCCTCCCACCCACCTGACTCCCATATCTCCATCTCGTTCTCCGTCTTCTCCCACCCACCTCACTCCCATACACCTCCCAGCCCATATAACACGCAGTACTGAGGTTATAGGGGTGTGTCGAGGGAGCCAGGTCATTACTACACCCCCTTTTACACTAACTTGGCCTAGAAACGACACCCTTTATCTTGAAACCTGAGTTGTAACGATAGATTAACATTTAGAATCTGATGCTGGTCACGAAGAAGTGCTACGGGAAGGATGTTAAATCGTAGCATTGCCTTATTCTGCCATCCGACTTCGGGAAATAAGCTGCAAAAGGACGAAAATCTGGGCCAGGTTAAGGTAAAAGGAGTATGACTTGTTGAAGCTTAGAATTTACATATAAGATTATTTACACTGTTTTCACTCATCCTGGTGTTGTTTTGTGGTCTATACTCCTTTCACCTTTAACTGGCCCAGGTATTTGTCCTTTTGCAGCTCACTTCACGTAACTCGGTGGCAGAATAAGACAATACTACGGTTCTGCATCCTTTCTGTAGTACTTCTTCGTGACTAGCATCCTTTCCCAGTGTTAGTCTCTCGCTACAACTCGGCACTGAGGGTGGACAGGTGCCAATTTTAGGCCAGGTTAGCGTGGAAAGAGTATAGTTTCCCCAGGTTCTACTGAAACGTGAACCCCGTGGACTGCAGACTGAACTTGCCCTTCTCCTGCAGTCCACCATCTTACTTTTTGGGGGATAGGGAAGTAGTTGAGGAACGTTTGTATAACCAGGCACCTCAGCCGCTCGGTTATATCAGCGCCACCACGTGAAGGCGCCTCTCTCCTGCACCAAGCGTTACCCATAAAGCCATCACACACTCGCATCCAGAGTATAATATTAAAAGTGAAATAGACGATAAGGAAAACCATGATCCTGATAAATTGCCTTGAAAATTTTGGTTATCCTGGAAACTATGCAATCCCTTCAGTCTGATGTGTTTTATCTTTTATTCCCGCTGCCTCCAGACGATTTTATTCAGCTGAAGGAAGGATCTCGTGCTCAGCGGGTTGATGAAGGCTGTATTTAACCCCTTCAGTTCCAAAAGTCACTCAAGCAAAACCAACTCACAGGAAAATAGCAAGAACGAAATAGGAAAAAGAGTGGTAAATTGGAGTGTACTGCTTAATTCTTTCATTCAGGTCACGTATTGTTTTCCTTAAATTCCTATCTCCAGACGATTTTCCTCAGCTTTGGGGAGGCTTTTCGAACTGGAGAGGTGAGATAAAGCTTCTGTCAACCCCCCTCCCCACTGCTATGAGGCCTCTCCTGAGCTGAATAAAATCGTCTGGTTGTAACATAAAGGACTATATTGAGTGAGAGAATTGGAGTGGTTAGGTTCGTCAGTATACAGGGAGCCAGGGAAGGGTTTGTGTGTGTGTGTGTGTGTGTGTGTGTGTGTGTGTGTGTGTTAGAAAGGAGTGAGTCAGGGGTGATCTGGAAACCTCATCATGATCTCTCTCTCTCTCTCTCTCTCTCTCAGATCCATTCCTCTTTCCCCTCTCCTAGTCTTCTCCCTCTCTCCTCCCCTCTCTCTCTCCCCTCGTCCTTCCCAAGGGTGAGGCAGGTGTGGATTCGTGGGGTGTCTTTTACGAGGTGGGGTGTTAATGAGGCAGGGGTTAGGCAGGGGTGATGTGGAAGCCTAATCACGGTTACCCTCTCCAAGAACCACTCCATCCTTCGCCTCCTCCCTCCCTCCCTTCCTACCTTCCTCCCTCCGTCTCCCTTCATCTTTACCTTTCTGTCTGCCTGTTCCCCTCTTCCTTCCTCCCTTCTTTTCCTCCATCCATACTTTTTTCTCTCCCTCCATCACACTCTCCTTCCATCCTTTCTAATCTCCCTCAGTGTTTACGTTCATCCTCACCTCTCTCTCTCTCTCTCTCTCTCTCACCATTGTCCTACCTCCCGTCTCAATCATCCACCCTGGCTTTCTCTCGCCCAATTTTCTTTTTTTTCTCTCTCTCTTTTTTTTTTGGGGGGGGGATCCACCTCAAAAATTCTTCGGTATTAGTTCCCGTCCTACTGCGTCCTCCTCCTCGGTCTTCCTCTCCTGGCTCTATTATCTCTATTCTTGTGGGATATAGAGCTCCCGTGACGCCTTCCCCTTCCCTATTTATCCCAGTTTTTTTGGTGGGTGATATCCGTCCAGGCGACTCAAAAGGGACGGGTCTTGAATTTGTCTCTCTCTTATTTTATTTTTTCTTGGAGGGTTATTCTTGTGGGTTTCTGGCCTTGGGTTCCTTCTTCCTTTCATTAAAAAAAGAATGTAATGAAAAAAAATAATACGTTTGGCCCAAGACTTAGAAATAAAACAATAAAATAATTCGTAAAGTTAAAATAATTACACACAAGGAAAGCAATGATCAGGCAGCACTAAATCGCTCAGGGAAAAGTGCTAACAGTCGCCTATTCCTTATCCATTTATTC
>NC_137006.1:41499240-41504240 GCF_032717465.1 Coenobita brevimanus | reverse complement strand
AGCCTGTAGGGAGGAGGAGGAGAGGGAGCGGGAGGTTGTGGGAGCAGGTGGAGAGAGAGAGAGGGAGAGAGAGAGAGGTAGGGAGGAGGAGAAGGAGGCTCAGGAAGTAACTGTTGGAAGAGGTTGAGAGGAGACTGGATACTTTGGGAGTAGGAGGGAGAGGCTGGGAGAAGGAATGGGACTGGGAGACTGTGGGAGGAGGAGGAGGAGGGAGGGAGGGGGATTGTGGGAGCAGGTGGAGAAAGAGTTTAATGGAGGAGAGGAAGACCGAGGAAGCGGTGGAAGAAGAGCTTAGGAGGAGAAGGAAGTGGAGATTGTGGGAGTTGGTGGAGGGAGAATTTGGAAGGAGAAGGAGGAGGAGAGGGAGACTGAGAAGAGGAGGAGGAGAGGAAGATAATGGGAGCAGGTAGAGAGAGAGAGAGAGAGAGAGAGAGAGAGAGAGAGAGAGAGATCAAGACAGGATTAAGAGTAAAAAAAAAAAAAAAAGGGAGAGCAGGAGGAAATAAGCAGATGGGGGAGGGAAGAGGAAGAGGGAGGGGAAGAAGGAGGGAGGGGAAAAAAAGGAGGGGAGGGATCTGGGGAGTGAGGAGGAGTTGGGAGGTGGGGAGTAGGTGAGAGGGGTGGGGAGAGGGAAGGTAGCACAGGAGAGAAGAAGAGGAGTTGAGAGAAGGGGAGAAAAGTCATAGAGAGAAGGGAGAGAAGTGGAG
Organism: Coenobita brevimanus; assembly: GCF_032717465.1. NCBI lineage: Eukaryota > Metazoa > Arthropoda > Malacostraca > Decapoda > Coenobitidae > Coenobita > Coenobita brevimanus. The sequence continues at coordinate 41,503,533 of NC_137006.1, read as the reverse complement.
AGAGAGGGGTGTCAGAGGAGGAAGGAGAGTGGAAAGGGAGAGAGGAGATTTGGAGGTGGGGAGAAGGGGAGAGACTTAAAAAAGGGAGGATGAGTAGAGAAGGGATAGGAGGGGAGGGGAGAGTTGGGGAGCAAGGACACAGTGAGAGGGAGAAGGGGGAGAGGAGGGGGAAGGGGAGACTGGGGTGCGTGATGAGGCGAGGAGCTTCATGTAGGTAAGTAGGGTTGATAGACTCAGAGAGGCTTGGTGGGGGGAAGGGGGGAAGGGGAGGGGGAAAATAGGAGGGGAGGTGAGGGGAGAGGGAAGGGGAGGGGAAAATAGGAGGGGAGGGGAGAGGGAAGGGGAGGGAAAATTGGTGCTGGTAATGAGGGAGGGGAGTGGGGGGGAAGGGAAAGAGATTTTGATGGAGATGGTGTGTGGATAAGAGGGAGTGTGAGGTAGAGTGTAAAGAGAGAGAGAGAGAGAGAGACGAGGAGAGGAGAAGGTAGAAGAGAGGTACAAAAGAGGAATGAATATGAGGAAAAAAACATTACTGATGAGATAATTACGTTCCCCGGTGGAAAGAGTGTGGGAAGGTGTAAGTGTAGGTGGGGAATACACACGTGCGGGGATTGGTGGTGGTGTGGAGCAGGGTGTGGGTGTGGTGTGGTGGGGTGCAGGTGTGGTGGTGGGATACAGGTGTGGTGGTGAGGTGCAGGTGTGGTGGTGAGGTGCAGGTGTGGTGGTGAGGTGCAGGTGTGGTGGTGAGGTGCAGGTGTGGTGGTGAGGTGCAGGTGTGATGGTGGGGTGCAGGTGTGGTGGTGTGATGCAGGTGTGGTGGTGGGGTGCAGGTGTGATGGTGGGATGCTGGTGTAATGGTGGGGTGCTGGTGTGGTGGTGAGGTGCAGATGTGGTGGTGGGGTGCAGGTGTGGTGGAGGGATGCAGGTGTGGTGGTGAGGTGCAGGTGTGATGGTGGGATGCTGGTGTAATGGTGGGGTGCTGGTGTGGTGGTGAGGTGCAGATGTGGTGGTGGAGTGCAGGTGTGATGGTGGGATGCTGGTGTGGTGGGTGCAGGTGTGGTGGTGAGGTGCAGATGTGGTGGTGAGGTGCAGGTGTGATGATGGGCTTCTGGTGTGGTGGGTGCGGGTGTGGTGGTGAGGTGCAGATGTGGTGGTGAGGTGCAGATGTGGTGGTGACGTGCAGATGTGGTGGTGGGGTGCTGGTGTGGTGGTGAGGTGCAGATGTGGTGGTGAGGTGCAGATGTGGTGGTGGGGTGCTGGTGTGGTGGTGGGATGCAGGTGTGGTGGTGGGGGGCTGGTGTGGTGGTGAGATGCATGTCTACTGAGGAATACAAAGGAGTACAAAAGGAGAGCAAACAGCAACAGACCTATTACTCCTTTCCATGCTGTTTGTTATAGGACAGAGAATAACTAAGGTAACTATCCTATCTAAGACAAGGATAGGACAGCAGGTAAGGTCATCAAGGGCGCAGGTGTGATGAAGGGTTGAAGGTAAGGGGCAGGTGTGTAGCGAGATTGAGTCAGGTGAGATAAGAGAGTTACCTGAGACAATCAAAGGATGGATTGGCTTGGTGAGTGAGTCAGTGAGTGAGTAGGTGAATCAGCTGCATGAGAGAAAGCACCCATTGACTCACATTCACTCACTCTCTCTCTCTCTCTCTCTCTCTCCACGAATTGAGATGAGAGTAGGGTAATTTCCTTCCTTTATTATTTTACTATTTATTCCCTTTACAATGATCACGTCTCTATTTTTATCTTATAGTTTCATTTTGTTTCTTCTACGTAATTGTTTGTTTAGGAAAGGGCCACACTGTTGAAGAATTTTTTGAAGGCAGTGGTGGTGGTGGTGATGACTGATGAAGATTGATATGATGATGATGATGATTGATAATGACTGATATGATGATGAGTGATGATGACAATAGTTGATGATGATGATTGATTATGATGATGACAATGATGGTGGTGGTGGTAGTGGTAATGATGATGATGATGATGATGATGATGATTTACACTCAAACTTTTCCAGCGTTTTGTCATTTTCCTCTTCAAGGCAAATACATTTAGTGCCACAGTGTGTTGTCTTTCTAGTATTGCTTAACTCCTTCCACCCTTTGATTTATTCTCTCTAATCAAACTACCAGCAGACGATTTTATCTTGATTTAGCTGAAGCAGTGAAGGAAGCGACGACGGGTACAGTCGCCATAAAAAATCCTGTCCCCTCTCCTGCTTCTCCCCCCACGACCTGCGACAGTGTGGTAAATCCGCAACAACTGACAACAGGGGCTTTATTCAGCAGTGGGTCAGTGTCGTCAGGGCTGCGAATTCACCATACTGATTTTCGGAGGCCGTGGAGAGAGAGAGAGAAAGAGGAGGTGGGACATGAGTTTTGATGCTGACTGTACATCTCTCTCTCTCTCTCTCTCTCTCTCTCTCTCTCACACACACACACACACACACACACACACACACACACACCACTCTGCTATTTTTAAGGCCTCGTTTCTTTCCCTCCGCCACATACTCTTTTATCAGGCTCCTTATCTGGCCACATTACCCTACCCCCACCCTGCCTCACCTCCACCTGCCTCACCCCCTCCTGCCTACCCCTGCTGTCTGCCTAACCCCTCCTACCCACTTTGACTCGTCCCCTTTTTTCCCTGTCTCAGCCTCCTGCCTATTTACCCTGCCTCACTTCTTCCTGCCTCTCCCACTGTCTGTTTAACTCTGCCTACCCACCTTGCCTCACTCTTTTTTTCTTCCACCATGCCTAACTTGCCATCCTGTTCACCCTGCCTCCTCCCTGTCTTCCCCTCCATCCAGCCTCACCTTCATTGTCCTCCTACACCTCATCGTGCCTCTCCCGCTGCCTCCTCTTTGTTTCCCCTTATGTGCAGCTCCACTCTGCCTCGTCTGCCTTACCTCCTGCCTCTCCATCATGCCTCACCTGCCTCTCCATCATCCCTCACCTGCCTCCCCACCCTCTTTCACCCGCCTTCACATCCTTCCTCACTTGCCTCCCAGCCGTGCCTCATCTAGCTCCCTACTCTGCCTCCCCCATGCCTCACCTGCCTCCCTACCCTGCCTCACCTGCTTCCCCGCCCTGCCTCCCAACCGTGCCTCATCTAGCTCCCCATCCTGCCTACCCTGCCTCCCCATCCTGCCTACCCTGCCTCTCCGCCCTGTCTTACCTGCCTCCCCGCCCTACCTCACCTGCCACCCCACCCTGCCTACCCTGCCTCTCTGCCCTGCCTCTCCACCCTTCCTCACCTGCCCCCCCACCCTGTCTCACCTGCCTCCCCACCCTGCCCACCTTACTCACCTGCCTCCCCACCCTTCCTCACCTGCCTTCCCACCCTGCCTCACCTGCCTCCCCACCGCGGTCTCAGGGAATGCTAATGTATGCGTCATAACTATCAGGGGGCTTGTGGAAGGCAGGAGAAAATTTGGTGGTGAGGGGTAACTTCTCCCTGCTGCCTTACCCTACCTTGCCTTACCCTGCCTTACCTTGCCTTACCTTACCTTACCTTGCCTTGCCTTGCCTTGCCTTGCCTTGCCTTACCTTACCTTACCTTGCCTTACCTTACCTTACCTTACCTTGCCTTGCCTTACCTTACCTTACCTTACCTTGCCTTACCTTACCTTACCTTACCTTACCTTACCTTACCTTACCTTGCCTTGCCTTACCTTGCCTTACCTTACCTTACCTTACTTTACCTTACCTGTGCTAGAACTATCCATCATCAACATCATCATCATCATCATCATCATCATTATCATCATCATCGTCACCCTCACCATCCCCACCACCACATCAGTACCGTCCTTCACCACCACGATCACCATCCCTCACCACCCTGGCACCATATTTTCACCACAGCCAGTACAGTCTGTCACCACTATCAGTCCCATTCCTCACCACCACCACCACCACCACCTCCTACATGCCTGTCCCGTCTGTCACCACTCTCACCATCCCTCACCACACCATACCCTGCTCACTGTAAGCGTAAACTGTCATCACATCATCATTATTTTGAAGATTCTACTGTTTCTTACCAGACACATAATTCCCTCTATGCCTCTACCTAGTCATTTTTCTTCCATCCTTCCCTCCCTCCCTCCCTCCATCCCTCCCTCATCCATCTCTCCTTCCTGTCACTCTCCCTCTACCCTTCCATCCATCTTTCCTTCCTATTATTCTCCCTCCATCCTATCATCCCTCCCTCCATCCATCTCTCCTTCCTGTCATTCTCCCTCTTCCTTCCTCCTCTCCATCCTTTCATCTCTCC
>NC_137006.1:41489240-41494240 GCF_032717465.1 Coenobita brevimanus | reverse complement strand
TCCCTAATTTCCCTTCCCCTACCATCCCCTTCGTCTCTCTCCCTCCCCCCATTTCCTCCCTGCTCTGTCCCCTACCCCCTCCTTCTCCCAAACTGTCTGTCCCTCCCCATCCCCCCCCCTGCTCCCCCATCCTCATCCCCACCCTCACCCCTTCCTCTCTACCCATCCCCCTTTCCTCCTTTCATCCTTTTCCTCCTTCCAACTCTTCCTCCTCCCTTCCCTCTCCCTTCTCCCTCCCCCCACTCCCCACTCCCCTCTCCCTCCCCCACCCATCCCTCACTCTCTTATCTGTCACTACGCAATATAACTTTTCAAACTCCCCCTCTGAGTTATGGGCACCCGTGATCAATAATTCCTTTACACACCTCAAAACAGTATCAAAATCTATAGGAATCCCACCATATATATAAAAAAAAATAATATTCAGGCGATTTAGAAGACATGTAATCCATCTTCGTTTCGAATTTTACCTCCTCTCCACAGCACTTCTTCGTGACTAGCGCCGTATTCTAGTGCTCGTGTTCAAGCTTAGTGTTCAAGAGAGAGAGAGAGAGAGAGATGAAGCCCTACACGTGTAAAGGAATTATTGTCACCTCCTACAGTATTTATTATTAGTAAATATGTTAATTGATATAAAAAATAATTATGATGATTCTCTGTTTTACTTTGAAGCTGGTTCGCATATACTGTTTTTATTATTATTATTATTATTATTATTATTATTATTGGTGATTCACAGTCTTTTTGTTATATCGGGGTTATTTTTTTTTCTTTCCTGCCTCTGCTTTTCCTAATAGCTTTACCGCTCACTCTCTCTCTCTCTCTCTCTCTCTCTCTCTCTCTCTCTCTCTCTCTCTCCCCCTTACACTACCCCTCTCTCCACCCTCTCCCCCTTACACTACCCTTCCCTCCACCCTCTCCCCCTTACACTACCCCTCTCTCCACACCCCATCTCCCCCTTACACTATCCCTCTCTCCACTCTCTCCCCCTTGCACTATCCCTCTCTCCACCGTCTCCCCCTTACACTACCCCTCTCTCCACACCCCAGCTCCCCCCTCCCCTTCTCTGGTGGTGTTGACCCAGTGTGAGGCAGCAGCCAGGTCGCCTTACACTTCAAATACTGAGGTCACTACTGCCCCTGACCTTAGCCTTATATGTACCAGATAATATACTATATATATATATATATATATATATATATATATATATATATATATATATATATATATATATATGTATTAGAATGTGTGTGTGTGTGTGTGTGTGTGTGTGTGTGTGTGTGTGTGTGTGTGTGTGTCAGTACTGTCGCCAGGGGGGGTCGTGACCAAGGCGCAACGATTCTAATTCTCTGTCATGCTTGTGTAAAATGTTGCCAGGGGCTTAGGTCTGGCCCCTGACCTTAGTTGTTCCGGAGTAACACCATAACTTCCACCACAACTACTACTACCACCACCGCTACTACCACCACCACCAATACTACCACCACCACCACTACTACCACCATACCTACCACCATTTCCACCACTCGTTTTACCATCACCACTACTACTGTTACCACCGTTACTATTACCACTACCACCACCACTACCACCATCAGCACCACCATAACCCCTCCTCTACCACTACCACCACCACCACCACCACAACCTACCACCATTTCCCCTCCGCTACCACCACACTACCACCATCGCCCCCACGTCCTCTATCGATCCCATGTCTGTCGCTACCACCACTACCATCTCTCACACCCCCACTACCACCACACTACCACACTCTGCCACAAACTTCATCACGACAGCCATTTTCTCTGATAGATTGAGCACCACCACTACCATATCTAGAATCACCACTAGCACCACCTCCACCACACAGCCAGAATCACCACTACCACAGTAACGAGAATCACCACTACCACCACCATCATCACCAACCTCACCACCACTGCCACAGTAACTAGGATCACCACTACCACCACCACCAATGACAACCTCACCACCACTACCACAGTAACTAGAATCACCACTACCACCACCACAATAACTAGAATCACCACCACCACCACCACAATTACTAGAATCACCACCACCACCACCACAATAACGAGAATCACCACCACCACCACTACCACAGTAACTAGAATCACCACCACCACTACCACAATTACAAGAATCACCACTACCACAACTACCACCACACAACCAGAATCACCACTACCACCACCCTCACCACCACCACAGTAACTAGACTCACCACTACCACCACCCTCACCACCATCACCACCACAGCCAGAATCACCACCACAGTAGTTAGAATCACCATCATCATCACTACCATTTTCTTGTTTGTTCATTGCTTATTATTTCCATTCATTTTGCCTCAACCACAACTACCACAACTACCACAACTCCTACCAAACCACCACCGCAATTATATAGACCCAACTACCACCACTACCACAACTACCACACACCCTACCACCATCATCTCTACCAGACATCCTATTTTCACTATTATATCAGCAACACTACCATCATCACTACCGCAATAACAGCTACTACCATCATCATTCCTACCACAACTACCACCATTGTTCCTAGCAACCGCAATCACCATAATCATCGCCACAGCAGCTACCCTCACCGTCAAAGCTAAAACTACCACAGTCATCACTACCACACCTTCACAGTACCATGACTACCACCACAGCTACCACATGCACCACAACTACCACACCCACCATTCCTACTACAATAAACCTATCCTCACCATCACCATAACTACCACCACATTTACCACCGCTACCACACCTACTAACACCACAGCCACCACAACTACCACCACCCCCATCACCACAATCACAACTACCGTCATCACCACCAGTCATCACCCCCAAAACTACCACCATCTCCACCACACCCACCACCATCTCCACCACACCCACCACCATCTCCACCACAACTACCACCACCACCACCACAACTACCACTATCATGGGGGTCTTGAGTGACGTGCTAAGTGATGAGAAGTTTGTTATGATGACTCAGCGATTTGGCCAAAGGGAGGGAGGAAAAGGGAGGAAAGAAGGGAGGGAGAAAAGGAAGAAATGAGGGAGGGGACGGAGGGAAAGATAGGGAGGGAAGGAGGAAGAAATGAGGAAGGGGAGGCGAGGGGAGGGAAGAAAATAAAGGAGGGAGGGAGGGGAAGGGAGGAAGTAACGTGGGAGGGATCGGAGGAATAGGGAGGGAGAGAGTGAGGAAAGGAAGGGAGAAATGTAGGAGGGACAGGAGAGAAAGGGAGGAGGGAGGCGGGAGGAAGAAATGAGGGAAGGGGGGGAGGGAAGAAATGAAAAAGAAGGGAAGAGGATGGGAAGGGAAAGGAAGAGGGAAGGTAGAGACGAGAAGGAAAGGAGAGAAAGATAGGTAGGTGGGAGGGAGGGAATGTATATGGAAATGATGGGTAGGAAGGAAGGAGAGAAGGAAGGAAAGAAGGCAGGGGTGTAGGGTATGTTAGGGAGGAAGGAGGGAAGAGAAGGATTAAGCGAAGAAAGGAAGGATGGAATAAGAAAGGAAAGAGAGGAAGTTTGGGACTAGGGAAGTGAAGGAGGGGGGAAGAAAGTTAGAGAGAGAGAGAGAGAGAGAGAGAGAGAGAGAATCTGACACACTAAAGAGAGAACAAAAGGGAGAGAGAACGTCTGATGGAGTGATTAGCGGAGGGAGAAAGGGAGGGGAAGATGGAGAGAAATTGATAATGTGTCGGATGGGGAGGGAGGGACGGGGAGAAAAAGAATGGGGTGATGAAGGGATAATGGAAGAAAACAGAGATGAAGATGGGGAGGAGATAGAGACGGAGTATGGGACGATTTCTCTCAGCTGGGCAAAATCATCTGTCTTTAGCCTAGATAGAATTCTTTGGTGTATTACTAACAGAAAAAAAAAATTCCTGAGATGGATGTAGAGAATGCGGTGGTCGTGTCGGTAGAGAGGTGGTCTGCTGTCTCAATAAACATGGGTTCGAATCCCGGCTGGGGCAGATGAACAGTTTAAAGGCTCTGAATTTCGTAAGGCCCCCCGATATGTCGTAAAAACACCCCCGCTAATACCAGTACACCAGTCCTGTATGAGACGGCCCTAGCATGTATTCAATGTGGACGGTGGGTGTTAGTACCGAAAGGGTGACGTGTGAAGGTGTGTGGCACTGAGGAGGACTGCTGGGCTCTCAGGAAACGGGCTGTTCAAGTCTATGCCCAGAGTCGTTCACAGTGGGGAAAAACAGAGGAAAAAAATACGGAAGGAAAAATGAAATGAAGTTGAAAAGTCACCAGTTGAAAAGTCACCACACACACACACACACACACACACACGAGTATGTTAGGGGATTCCTCTCTCTCTCTCTCTCTCTCTCTTTCTCTCTTTCTCTCTCTCTCTTTCTCTCTCTCTCTCTCTCTCTCTCTAACCTATTCCACCCAACCTAACCCTAACAGTCTCACCTTTACGTCTCTATAACTGCTAAAGGTTGGCCACCTAATAACAATGGATGGGCCTAGAGGTGATTTAAGTCGGGTTTGCCTTAGGTCAACTCTGGGATTAGGCGTCCGGTTAAGCACAAAGGATGCAATACTCATTTCACCCTAACGTGGCCAAGATTTTCGTCCTTTTGCAGGTTATTTCACGTAGTAGTGGTGATTGCGGTGGTGATAGTAGTAGTAGCAGTCGTAGCAGCAGTAGTAGTAGTAGTAGTTAACCATACACTTCATCCCAGCGACAGAATAAGACAATATTACAGCTCTACATCCTTTCCATAGCACTTCTTCGTTACTAGCATCATATTCTAGCATTATTCTAGTACTACAACTCAACTTTCAAGGCGGAGAGACGGCAATTTTAGGCCAGGTTAATTAGAAATATAAAGGTAAACTCATACGGTAAGGAGGCTTCGTGGAAGTGAGGTATTTTAGGAAGTAATTTTGCTGTCTCGTATTTTTTCACATTATTTACATTGA
>NC_137006.1:41434240-41486740 GCF_032717465.1 Coenobita brevimanus | reverse complement strand
TGAGGAGGAGGAGAGTGGCAATGATGATGATGACGATGATGGTGGGGGTGATGATGATGATGATTGTAGACTGTCTGTCTGTGTGTATGTCTCGCTCTCTCTCTCTCTCTCTCTCTCTCTCTCAGCGTCATTTTGAGAGAGCTTAATTTTTTTCACCTCCGGATGATTTCAGTCAATTTGGAGCCGATCCATCGTATACCCAAACAACCCGTGCTGCTTCAAAATCCAAAATGATAATAAAAAAAAAAAAGAAATGGGAAAAACACTATCTCTATTGTATACATAAGAATACAAAATAATACAATGCAATACAATACAAAGCTATACAGTGCAATACTCTGAGCGGTGTTACAAGGAAGAGGTTAAACACAAAAAATATGCACTACCCAGAATGGTGAAAAAGATGACAAACTTCCACGCGCGCGCATACACACACACACACACACACACACACACACACACACACACACACACACACACACACACACACACACACACACACACACACACACACACACCAGATGGCCGCAAATAGGGTGTGTGTTTCGTGGTTACCGTCAGGGCTGCGAAGAGACAGCTTTTAGTGGCATTTTTCTTGGGTGTGTTTTTGACGAGGCGAGGCGAGGATGAGGCCTTGGCGTATGTCACCCGTTTGTGCGCTGGGATCTGGGTAAAGCCGAGGGATGTGTGTGTGTGTGTGTGTGTGTGTGTGTGTGTGTGTGTGTGTGTGTGTGTGTGTGAGAGAGAGAGAGAGAGAGAGAGAGAGAGAGAGAGAGAGAGGGGTACTGATGTGGATGTATATGTTGGGGTGAAGTTGGGGTGTGTGTGTGTGTGTGAGAGAGAGAGAGAGAGAGAGAGAGAGAGAGAGAGAGAGAGAGAGAGAGAGAGAGAGAGACAGACAGACAGACAGACAGACAGACAGAGACAGAGACAGAGAAAGAGACAGAGAGAGAAACCTTTGTAAAAATAGCTCCTTACCTGAGACAGACCAGCAGGTAAACAAAACACTACCTAAACAATTACCAAACTCGGAACACCTGGCATTTCCACAAGGACAGGTAAATAAGAGACAATAACAGCAAATTACAACCACATCAATATCAGCTTATCCTAAAAATACCAAGCCATTATCGATATGTTACCTGGCTTTCGTGATTAATTTACAGGTAATAATTGTAGTGCCATTACGCAGGTGACGGTAGTAATTAATTTGGGGAGCGGACGTCACACCTGGTCCCGTGACGTCAAATAATTGCATTGGTATTGTGACGTATGTGACAGGCGAAATAAGGACAGTGGATTAGGACTACGAGTAATATATTATGTGGTTTATTGGTGATGTGAGAAGACGTGGAATGAAGATAGATAAGTAGATAGATAAATGGATAGCTAGATAGATTGAGGATGAAAGTGACTGATGGGAAATAGATGTGAACTTATGGATAATTCTTGCGATTAGTTTTGTATCGTAACTGTAATTATTTGCTTTCGTAGTGATGGTGGAAGAGGATGAAGTATGTGACAGCTAAAGAGGCGAAGCGAGCACACACACACACACACACACACACACACACACACACACACACACACACACACACACACACACACACATACAATTCAAGACCCGATCAGTTTGAGTATCTGGACACACTTCTTTAAAAATACTGGGAGTCATAGGCAAAGGGAAATACTGATTAGGGAAGACAGTTCCAGAATCGACCTGTTGTATACGTGAATATCTGAGAGAATCGATTAACATACATGATCGAGGTGAACCGACAGGGACTGATCGTGTGCTGAGAGGCGGATGATGCGAACCCGCCGCAGTAGTAGTAATAGTAGTCGTAGTAGTAGTGGTGGTGGTAGTAGTAGTAGTAGCAGTAGTCGTTGTAGGAGGGATGCAAGGAGACATTTCAGAGACTATATAAATTACATTAGTAAAGAGATGAAAGCATAACCCTGTGACGAATTAAAAAGGTGAAGGGAATGACCAAGAGGAGAGGAGTTGATGAGACGAAAAGACTTTGGCAGAACCTCTCACACGCGATAACTGTACTCCACACAGGGACGAATAAGATCCTGTACAAGTCGACGTACGTGTGTGTGGGTAAAGAAGGCACCGGGTCGGCTTAGCACACCCAGTCTCTTGAGAGCGGATTTTGCAAGAGAGGTATGAACTTCCCATAATTAGGTCTTGAGAGAATGAAACCTCAAGGGTATAAGATGAAAGACTGAGCTGGATATTGTTACTAAACGGTTCTCCTGAAGAAAAATTTGGCGGATCAGAAGACTTGAGAATTAAGTATTTGATGCATTAAAAAAAAAAAAATCCAAATCAGAAATATGAGCCGGATCAGAAAGCGTGTTTTCCATAACCCCATTACTGAAGTAAGTGCTGTGTTGGGAAGAAGCAGGTGGACATGCGAAGAATGGACTCAGCAGAGGATGGTTGGATAGGGTTAGAATGGACGCTCAGATTATGGGTGGACAGAGGGAAGGGTTGTTGACAGGACAGAGGCTTAAGGAATCTCCCTGTTGATGGGTTTAGAGAAAGGACAGTGGCCGTCTGCAACACAAAGGAAACTACAAAGGAAAGTTGGGATGAAGGCACAGCTTGGAGGATGGAAAATGTGTTGTGTGTTGTGCCGAGTAGGACGTCTAGGCTTCAGGGAGTGGACTGTTTATTCTCTGCTCAGTCTAATAATAATAATAATGCTAATAATAATAATAATAATAATAATGCTAATAATAATAATAATAATAATAATAATAATAATAACGCAAATTACATCCTATTCTCGGCACCACTAGACAATAAATTCAATGAGGAAGGACTTTGGTAGTGAGAAGACTGATACAGACGCCTTAATCCCGTAAGGGGTGGCCACAAACAAATCGCCTCCATGTCACCCTGTCCCCCTTTCACTGCCCTGCTCCCAGCTCACACCCCCCTCTCTCATATACCTCTCCACTTAACAAAATCAGCCATAGATAATTATAAACCAAAAAAAAAAAAAAAAAAAAAGTCACTGATTTATTGTAAGAGGGTAGGTAATATTCGCCAGTTTTTTAGCTTTTTTTTTTTAATAGCAACATAATTTGCGTCAGTGAAATACGGAGCGACTTGGAGGCGTTTTGTCTGCGGCCACCCTTTGCGGGATTAGGGCGTTCGTGGCTTTTTTCGTATCTTGTCCCTGCTTATGACAGACCTTTATTTATTTATTTGTTTGTTTGTTTGTTTGTGTGTGTGTTTGTTTGCTGAGTCATGGATCGTGAGTTAATAATTGAGGAACAGGTGTGGCCCAAGAACAGGTGTTGAGAGAGAGAGAGAGAGAGAGAGAGAGAGAGAGAGAGAGAGAGAGAGAGAGAGAGAGAGAGAGAGAGAGAGAGAATGATGGCGAATGAGTAATGTATGCAACTTATAACTACACATTTATATATTTATTTATTTAATTAGAGAGAGAGAGAGAGACAGACAGACAGACAGAGACACAGACAGACAGACAGAGAGAAAGCTGCCAGGAAGGTAAAAGGGAGAGGAGGGTGGAGTAAGCACAAAGGGAGATGAGAGGAAGGGTGCCACAGGGCGGATCAAAGACGAGCCCATAGGGAGCCAGAGGGGGAGAAGCAGCCCTATAATCCAGTGATCAGTAAACAGGGCAGGCAGGCACGCTCCCTTTACTCCCTCTCTCTCTCTCTCTCTCTCTCTCTCTCTCTCGCTTATTGTTTTGCTTCTCTGTATTTGCTTAAGTCCCTCCTTATATCCTTCCTTCCCTCCTTCCGTATTTCCTTCCTTATTTCCTTACTTCTCTCCATCCTTCCTTCCTCACTTCTCTCCATTCTTTCTTCCTTACGTCTCTCCAACCTTCCTTGCTTCCTTCCTTTTTTCCTTCCTTCCATATGTCCTTCTCTCCTTCCTTCCTTCCTTCCTTATTACCCTGCCCCTTACTGTCTTCCTGTTTCAGTTCCTTCATTTTCCACCCTTTACTTATTCCTTCCTTCAATATTTTCTTCATTCTTTGTTTCTTTTTCTTTCCTTCTGTCTTTTATCTTCCTTCCTTCCTTACTTCCGTCTTTATTTCCTCCCTTCCATCCTTCCTTATTTCCTTCCTTCCCTACTTCCTTATTTCCTTCCTTCCTTCCTTCCTTCCTTCTTTATTTCCTCCCTTCCTTCCTTCCTTCTTTATTTCTTTCCTTCCCTACTTCCTTGTTTCCTTCCTTCCTTCCTTCCTTCCTTATTTCCTTCCTTCCTTCCTTCTTTATTTCTTTCCTTCCCTACTTCCTTATTTCCTTCCTCCCTTCCTTCTTTATTTCCTTCCTTCCTTCCTGCTTTATTTTCTTCCTTCCTTTCTTCCTTATTTCCTTCCTTCCTTCCTTCCTTATTTCCTTCCTTCCTTCCTTCCTCTTCAGCTCCCCCTCCCTAGACGCTGCCTCGTCTTCCCTATTTCATTTATTTTTATTGTCTCCCCTTCATCTAATCTCCCCATCACCACTCTCTCTCTCTCTCCCTCTCTCTCTCTCTCTCTCTCTCTTCTCCTCCTCCTCCTCCCCCTCCTGCTCCTCCCAGTCCCAACACCCTTTCTTTCTCTCTTCCTTTCTCTCCCTTTCTCTTTCTCCTCTCACACTCCCATCCCTTCATTTCCCTCCATTTCTCCTCTCCCTCCCTCCTTCTCTTCTCCTCCTCCCCCCCCTACCTCTCTCTCCTTTTCCCTCTTCTATCCTCCTCTCTCTCTCTTTCTCTCTTCGTTCCTTCTTTCCTCTCCCTTACTCTCTCCTCTTTCCCTCTCTTTCTTTCTCATCTCCCCTTCCTCCCCCTCTCTGCTGTCTTCTCCCTCTCTCCCTCTTCTCTTCTCTTCATCTATCTCTCTTCTCCCCTCTTCTCTTCTTCTCTTCCTCTCTTCCTCCCTCCTTCCTCTCCTCTCCCCTTACTTTCTCTTCTTCCTTAAATCCTCTTTTATCCAGTCACCCTCTGTATCTTCTCTCCCCTCCCCCAATTCTCTCCACTTCTCCCCTCTCCCTCCCTCTCCTCTTTACTCTTTCCTCCCCCTCTATGCCTCTCTTCCCCTCCCTCATCCTCCTCTCTCTCTTTCCCTCCATTCTCCTTCCTTCTTCTTCTTTGTTTTTCCTTTCTTCCTTCCTCCCTCCTCTCCTCCAATCTCTTATCCTCTCATCTCTCCCTCCTCTTCCTCTTTTTATCTCTCCCTCCTTCCCTTCCTCCTTCCTCTCCTCTCTCTGTCTCCCAGCTCTCTCTCTCTTCCTCTCTTTCTTCCTCCTCTTACCTCCACTACCTTATCTTTCCTTCCCCTTTCTCCCCTTCTCGTCACCCCACTCTTCTCTTCCCTTCTCCTCCTCTTCTTCCTTCTTCGCTCCCCTCTTCCTCTCCTCCTTCTTCCCTCTCTTCCCCCTCTCTTCTCCCCTTCTCCCCACCCACATCTTCCTCCCCACCCACCCTGGGGAGAGACTGATGTTTGTATGTAGTGACTCTTTCCCTAAACACCAAACACTGCCAGACATTCTCCCCTCTCCCCTCCCCTCTACACCCCTCCCCCGTCCTCTACACCCCTCCCCTTCCCTCACCTCCCCTCTATAATCTTCCTTTCTTCTTTCTCTTCTCCCCTATTCCTTCTTTTCCTTCACCTCTTCCTCTTCTTCCTCTTCCTGTCTTCCTCTTCTTTCTCTTCCTGTCTTCCTCTTCTTCCTCTTCCTGTCTTCCTCTTCCTCTTCCTCATGCACTTTTTTCTCTCCAACTCTCCTTTCTTCCATAGCTCTCTCTCTCTCTCTCTCTCTCTCTCTCTCTCACACACACACACACACACACACACACACACACACACACACACACACACACACACACACACACGCCACACACCCATTGCTATTCATCCCTCCACCGCACCAGGCCCTTCCTCCCCGACCTAAACCGAATTCACCCTTAACAAATTTCGTGTACCGACTTATTCACCAATACCTTTCCATTTTTGAGTTAGCTAAAGCGAAGCGTCGTTTATTCTAAGCTTAACTCACACAATCTGGCTGACGTTGGGTAAATTAGGGTCGATTTAGGTGATTTATTTATTTATTTATTTATATTCGTTGAGAGGGTTAGCCTGTGAGTGGTTACAGTGAGTGAGAGAGAGAGAGAGAGAGAGAGAGAGAGAGAGAGAGAGAGAGGAGGGGGGAAGGGGTGATGCTTAAAGATTAAACTTAAGATAGCAGTGTATGTTAGAAAGAGAGAGAGAGAGAGAGAGAGAGAGAGAGAGAGTCTTACTTCCTGACTTCTAGGTAGAGACTTAGTCCAGGTATTTCCCTTGAGGAAGTTAGGAAGTTGATGATAATGCTTGAGAAATTCTTGAGGTATTTCCAGTTGCTATTTATTCTCAGTTCCGATTACACATAAATTTTCAGCGAGAGAGAGAGAGAGAGAGAGAGAGAGAAAGAGAGAGAGAGAGAGAGAGAGAGAGAGAGAGAGAGAGAGAGAGAGAGAGAGAGAGAGACGTATTCCTGCTAACTACAAAATCAGTAACAACCCTGAGCAACAAACTCTCATCCCTTTTCTGTCCAACTCTCTACTGCAAGAGTTAACCGTTACTCCCAGTCCTTCATTTATCCAACAGGTCAACTCTGGAACTGTCTCCCCCTGTCTGTATTTCCTACTTCCTATGACCTCCAGTCTTTGAAACGCAGTGTGTCCAGGCATCTCGAAATAAACAGATCTTGAATTTGGCTCTCTGTTATATATATATATCTATATATATATATATAGATATATATATATATATATATATATATATATATATATATATATATATATATTTTCCTTGGATGGGATGATTTGTGGGCTCAGCCTTTGGTTCCTTCTTTCTTGCATAAAAAAAAATCTCCCCTACATTTCATCCACAGCTCATTTGCATCTATTTACACCTATTTAACCATCTCTCTTAATCACCCCTAATTATCAACAAGAGCCTAATTATACCACCTCTCTCTCTCTCTCTCTCTCTCTCTCTCTCTCTCAAAAACTGATTATAGAGCCATTCAGTAATAGAGCCATCAGATCTTCAAAGCATTTTTCTAACATCACAGGTACACCTTCTTCATTGTTCTCTATGTGAATAAGGAAATAAATCTGTACTTATAACCTCTCCAGGACGGTGTCCGGCGAGGTATTGTTTTTGGTCGAATTTGTTTGTTTGTTTGTTTGTTTGCTCGTTTCTTTGTTAGCAAGAATATGGAAAAACGGCTGAATGATATTTTATGAAACTCTCAGGATATGTGGGCACGGGTCCCAAAAGAAAGTGATTAAATTTTGGATTTAGTCGAGTGACCCTGAAAGGTCAAAATCAAGGTCACGGATATTCAGAGGGCTATAACTTGAACTCGGTTGAAGACAGAGATATTTACCATTGCAACATACAGGAACTCTTAATTTGGGCTTTCATTTGGCACCGAGACCCTTGACCTTGAGTAACCTTAAAAGGTCATACTCAATGTCACGGATATTCAGGGAGCTATAACTCGAAACTGGTTTATCAGCATTTACGAGGTTCCATAAAGGTTATTAATTGGTACCATAACCTTTGACCGTAAGTGACCTTGAAAGGTCAAACTCAAGGTCACGGATATTCAGGGGGTTATAACTCGAAACCCGTTGAAGATAGATATTTACTTTGAAGATATAGAAAGTCACATAAGGGCTTTCATTTGGCAGGACGACCTTTGACCTTGAGTGACCTCGAAGGGTCAAATTCAAGATCACGGATTTTCAGAGGGCGTATCTTGAAAATATTTGCTTCCTTACCTTAGGCGTTAGTTGTGTACTGATAATAAATAGCAGTAACGAGTAAGTATTTAACAGCAATAAGACAACTGCTGCCGGGCTGGGTTTGTAAGGCCTGGCACCAGTTGTTAATCTGTGTATGTGTTTATGTATTTATTCAGAAGGGAAGTAAGGAGAGAGAAGTGGGATATTTGTGACTCGCTTACTTGGGGGAAAATTTGTTGCTCAGAGATGAATGGCATTTTCTGGGAAGCGCACGAGCAGAGGTATTTTGAGAGAGAGAGAGAGAGATTGGGTATTTCCTAGATATTTTCGCTGGTTATGGTGCGTGAAAAACCCTTAAGGTATTTCCAGCAGTTATTCATTCGAACGTGAGGTAAACAGGCGTGCTTTGAGAGAGAGAGAGAGAGAGAGAGAGAGAGAGAGAGAGAGATCAGTCTTCACGTAATAAATCTATGTTTATCTTTGCAGGTACGTGGAGCCTGACGTTGCCATGCCGTAAGTTGCTCTCTCTCTCTCTCTCTCTCTCTCTCCTTCATTTCTGACTCACCAACCTATATTTGTTTGCTCATCTTGGCCTTATATATGGCGATTTTTTCATATTTTCGATTTAACCATATCCAATAATTTTATGGGCTCAAAATGTGTGAAAGACGGGCGCGGAACCACCAAAACTCGGACATAAAAAGAGACCAGACGCCAAAACAACGACCGCAGTAAAGGCGCGAATTCTGTGGAGTGAGTTGATTGGAACATGCCCTCTAGCCTGTTATGCATGTGTGAGAGAAAACGGATCTTGTGTTTAGCCTCAGAGGGGGAACTATATTATACGGATATCAAACTTTGGGACGTGCCACGCATTTGCTCGCTGATGTAGCTTGTTTAGAGGGCGTTCGACATGAGGTGCAGGTACAAAAACATCAGAGGTATTCATTGCATCGAAAATATGGGAAGGGCCGTTTCACATGATCCGAAGATTTCCAAACACCGTAAGAAACCAGTCAGTAAAACAAATAGAACACTTGAATTAATTATGTTATACACTCCATCTATCTATAGTCAGACGCCATAATCTCGTAAGGGGTGGCCGTTTGTCTTTGAGTTTGTTATTTTATGAGGAGGGGCACTAACTCTCCGCCAACCCACTTGTTGACACGTAGGCATCACGTACGGGTATGTGTTGGTTATATGGTTGTCACCCAGCGTTGAAAATGGTTTCCTAGCTTACAGGAAACCATTACGCATGTCATTCAATGGAAAGCCACCTGAAAAGGAAAGAAGAGTAATAAAAGGTAATAGAAAAGATGGGAGAATTAGGAAGAGAGGAGGGCGGGCACAAAAGAAAATGATAAAGGTGAAGGAAGAAGTAGGAAGCACTACATCAAGTGAGTGGATAATGATGCCCACCACGTACCACCAATATAAAATCGCTATTAAAAAAAAATATATCTTGTTTGATCTCACCTTGAGTGTGCTGTGCAGTTCTGGGATCCCTTCTCTACGTAAAATAAATAGTCAAGTCAGTTCAGCTAAGTGCCACCAAACTAATTCCCTTTCACCAAAACAGTTTTACGAGGCTGGCCAGAACCTAACTTGCTCTCCCTGGCAAGGCGTGAAGTCGAGGCAGAAAAAAAAAAAAAAAAAAGCTTGTACATTAAGGCCTTTACTGCGATGTGGCGTTTATAATCCCGTGCTGCGTGATGATGGTTTATTATTATTATTATTATTAGTTATTATTATTATTATTATTAAGAACTTCATATTCTGTGGAGTTCTTATTGATATTGTGAACATTATTTTTTGGGGGAGGGAAATCTATAGTCTCACCAATCTAAAACCAAGGTTTGGGTGGGGTCTGGCGCTGGGTGCACCCATGCCATACTTCCTAAACGAGCGATGAGTAGATTGTTATATATGTAATAGGCATCACAGATAGGTACACACATACTAATACAATATAAACGTAAGTATTCTAGCATATCAAAGGAAGGTAAACTTGTAATGCATATGGCTCTTATACATCAATAAAGAAACGTGGCATACATATTTTACAGTGGTGCTGAAAAAAATGTAATTACTTTTACCGACTTCACGGTAGTTCTAAGTTGGGTAAGTAATGTAACAATTACGTTTATAATATAATTTGAAGGAATCAGTAGAACATACGCTATTTTCTTAATAGAAATAAATAAGTTAAAACACTCACGAGCGGCAACATCCAGATCCATTGGAGGGAGATTTAATCTTCTGTCACGTGCTTCCACTGTTCACTTTGTTATATATATAACTTAAATTATATTTATAACTTAAATTAGTTTGTCTTTATGCACACACACACACACACACAAACACACACATACACACACACACACACACACACACAGAAGTGGGTGAAGTCATGTCAGGCCAGGTGGCGAGGTGTGAGCGGACGAACTCTAACGGTGTCAGGTCAGCCACTACCCAATCAGAGTATAGGAAACAAGGCAACGCTGTACGCCGGGAAATCCCCGGCTGGACTCCACCCAAACCTTGGTTTTAGATTGGTGAGACTATAGAAGGCTGGCATTCCAAGCCCGTTCGGGATAGAGACTTGGAATTTTTAAAAGTGATGTGTCTTGGTTGCAGGCTTCTTTTGGCAAATTCCCCCCCCCCCCCAGCACTGACGCCACACTAGCCCCATCTGTTATTTTATTTTTTCAATTTTTGCTCTCCTGCGCAGCAAAAACTAGTGAATGGATTGGTTTTCAAATGTTGCGGTATGTAGTGGTCAGCATATACTAGTGCACCTGGGTATACTGGCGCACCTGGGTATACTAGTGCACCTGGGTATACTAGTGCACCTGGGTATACTAGTGCACCTGAGTATACTAGTGCACCTGGTATACTAGTGCACCTGGGTATACTAGTGCACCTGGGTATACTAGTGCACTAGGGTATACTAGTGCACTAGGGTATACTAGTGCACCTGGGTATACCTGTGCACCTGGGTATACTAGTGCACCTGGGTATATTAGTGCACCTGGTATACTAGTGCACCTGGGTATACTAGTGCACCTGGGTATACCTGTGCACCTGGGTATACTGGTGCACCTGGGTATACCTGTGCACCTGGGTATACTAGTGCACCTGGGTATACTAGTGCACCTGGGTATACTAGTGCACCTGGGTATACCTGTGCACCTGGGTATACTAGTGCACCTGGGTATACTAGTGCACCTGGGTATACCAGTGCACCTGGGTATACCTGTGCACCTGGGTATACCTGTGCACCTGGGTATACCTGTGCACCTGGGTATACTGGTGCACCTGGGTATACTAGTGCACCTGGGTATACCTGTGCACCTGGGTATACTGGTGCACCTGGGTATACTAGTGCACCTGGGTATACCTGTGCACCTGGGTATACCTGTGCACCTGGGTATACTAGTGCACCTGGGTATACCTGTGCACCTGGGTATACTGGTGCACCTGGGTATACTAGTGCACCTGGGTATACCTGTGCACCTGGGTATACTGGTGCACCTGGGTATACTGGTGCACCTGGGTATACTAGTGCACCTGGGTATACCTGTGCACCTGGGTATACTGGTGCACCAGGGTATACTAGTGCACCTGGGTATACTAGTGCACCTGGGTATACTAGTGCACCTGGGTATACTAGTGCACCTGGGTATACTAGTGCACCTGGGTATACTAGTGCACCTGGGTAGTGTTGCTGTATGTAGTGTTGGAGAGAGAGAGAGGGTAGAGCTAGATTTCTATTTCTTTAATGTTTTCGCGCCACAGGGCTCGACGCGTCTCTCTCTCTCTCTCACACACACACACACACACACACACACACACACACACATGCCTGATGGATATTTCAATCCCATATGTACTCGGCGCCTCGACTGCCGAAAAGACAACGAAAGTGTGATTTAGACGGGCTTACGTCCTTTATTCTCTCTCTCTCTCTGAATATGACCTAATCCCTGGTGGAATGTCAGGCCGAGGGGGGGGGTCACGTTTTAGACTCCCCCCCCCGTGGGTCTCTCATCCACACTACCCTCATCAATTGACCACAAGAAAGTTAAAAATATCGGCATTAATAATTTTCACAGGATTAGCCCAAATTTCGTGTAAAACAGAAAAATAAATCGCCAAGGAGAAGGTGTTAGGAATCCTTCAAATGCAACAAAACGACCC
This sequence comes from Coenobita brevimanus, assembly GCF_032717465.1. Classification (NCBI taxonomy): domain Eukaryota; kingdom Metazoa; phylum Arthropoda; class Malacostraca; order Decapoda; family Coenobitidae; genus Coenobita; species Coenobita brevimanus. Next base: position 41,474,775 of record NC_137006.1, on the reverse strand, counting down.
CCAACCCCTTCACTGCGATGATGTGTTTTTCCTGTCATTCTGTCTGTCTGTCTGTCTGTTCTGTCTGTGTCTGTCTGCCTGTCTCTGTCTCTGTCTGTCTGTCTGCCTGTCTCTGTCTGTCTGTCTGTATCTCTCTCTCTCTCTCTCTCTCTCTCTCTCTTTAATTCGACTTTTGAGACACTTTTCAAATTCGGATCAGTACAGTCTCCATTAACCCCCTGACCACCACGGATCCATTCAGTGTTAAAATCGTAAACAGAGAGGGAGAATAAAATAGAGATATACGTCGTAGGTCTGAAGGGGTTAAAGCGCCTTAGAGATGATCTGGCACTACTTAGGGCGATAATAAAGACGTGTGTTTTATTAAGTGCCATTTTACTATGCTTCACCTAATCCCTGAGTTTGGCTATACCTATTCCCTCCTACCCTCACTACGGCTCTTTGAGGGTGGGTTGGGGTAGCCTAGGTAAGGGTAGGGTAGGGTAGATAGGGCACGGTTGAGGTTAGGTTTAGTGCTGTTAGGTTAGGGTAGGTTAGGATTAATGAGGCTTGGGTAGGGAAAGGTAGGTTAGACTTCTTTAGATTAGGGCAGGTAAGTGTAGGGTAGGGTAGGGTAGGGTAGAGTAGGGTAGGTTAGGGCAGGGTAGATAAGGTTAGGTTAGGTTAGGGTATGGTGGGGTTGGGTAGGTTAGGTTAGGGTAGGGTAGGGTAGGGTAGAGTAGGGTAGGGTAGGATAGAGTAGGGTAGGGTAGGGTAGAGTAGGGTAGGGTAGGACAGAGTAGGGTAGGGTAGGGTAGGGTAGAGTAGGATAGGGTAGGATAGGGTAGGGTAGGGTAGGATAAGGTAGGGTAGGGTAGGGTAGAGTAGGGTAGAGTAGGATAAGGTAGGGAAGGGTAGGGTAGGGTAGGGTAGGATAAGGTAGGGAAGGGTAGGGTAGGGTAGGGTAGGCTGGGTTGGGTTGGCATGCATGTGACATTTATTTTGATCACAAGCAGCCTTTTGTTGTAAACTGTAGCAGGTGGCCACACGTTACTGCATCACTACACACCTATATATACCAGAGAGAGAGAGAGAGAGAGAGGAGGGGTGGAGGGAGGGAGAAATCTTATATACCTACTACCTATATACACACATACAGCTGGACAGGCCGAAAGCACACTACTCTCATATTGTGTGTGTGTGTGTGTGAGAGCGAGAGATGGCTACCTTCGTGTGTGTGTGTGTGAGAGCGAGAGATGGCTACCTTCGTGTGTGTGTGTGTGTGTGTGTGTGTGTGTGTGTGTGTGTGTGTAAGTGAGCGTGCAGTCCATATCTCTTAGTCTCTCATCCACCTGCAGTTCATTTGTCCCGCTCCTGATATTGCTCTCTGTCTCTCTCTCTCATAGTTAACATTAAAGAGAGAATGTGTCTTTTATTCCTTTGATCTCATATCCTCTCTTTCAAAATCTCTCTTTACTTTTTTTTATTTTCTCTCTCTTCCTTCTGGTGTCATTATTTTTTTTTTCTCATATATCTCTTCTGTAACTTTAATTCTTCATGTCATCTTTTTCCAATTTTTCTCCTTCATTTTAACTCTGTTCATTCCTTCCTCTCTTTTCCTCTCTCTTCATTCCTGTCTTTCTCCTTTCTGTTCCTTCCTCTCTCTTCATTCCTGTCTCTTTTCCCCTCCCTTTTATTGAGCTTAAAGTCAGTTCTCTCTCTCATCCCTTTCATTCCTCATGTTCAACCTCCAACTCTGATTTTTTTCATTTTATTTCACCTCAGTTCCATCTCCTCTCATTTTTCTGTTTTATATTCAACATTATTCTTTGATTTGACTCTTTCGTTCCATATATATATTTTTTATTCTACTATCCTTCCTTCCATCCTTTCTTTCCTTCCTTCCTTTCTTCCACCCATCCATCCATTCTTCCTTCCTTCTATCCTTTCTTCCTTGCTTCCTTCCGTCCTTCCTTCTATTCTTCCATCCATCCATCCTCCCTTCCATCCTTTCTTCCTTGCTGCCTTCCATCCTTCGTTCCTTCCCTCCATCCCTCCTTCCTTCCTTCCATCCTTTCTTTCTTGCTTGCTTCCTTCCTTCAATTTCCTTCTATCCTTTCTTCCTTGCTTCCTTCCGTCCTTCCTTCCTTTCTTCCATCCATCCTTCCTTCCTTTCTTCCTTCCATCTATCCATCCTTTCATCCCTCCTTCCATCCTTCCTTCCTTCCTTCCATCCTTTTTTCCTTGCTTGCTTGCTTCCTTCCTTCTTTCCTTCTTTCTTTTCTGTCTTGTCCCCTCAAAACAAAGTACAAATCAGAATTCTATGTTGATATCAAAGTAACATTTAAAGAATCATACCTACGTTTTGAGAAGGTATTTATTGAGGAGGTTGTATAAAATAATAATAATAATAATAATAATAATAATAATAGTGATGAGTGATAATAATGAAAATAATGATAATACAGTAATAATAGTAGTAGTAGTAGTAGTTGTAGTAGTAGTAGTAGCAGAATAATAATAATAATAATAATAATAATAATAATCTAACATAATCAAGGTCTAATTCTTCCAGTCTTTAATCTTGTCTCCTCATTTACATTACTCACAATCACTGCTCTTTCTCATAATTTCTCATCAAGCCTGCCTGACTTCTCTCTCTCTCTCTCTTTTCCTGCCCTCTCCCTCACTTCATTTTTGCTCATTCTCTCTTCATCTTTCTGGCTCTTCATTTTAGTCCTCCCTCTCTCGTTATTTGCCTCTCTCTCCATTTTTGTCCTCTCATTTTCCTGGCCTCTCTCTCCATTTTCCTCACTCTTCCTTCATTGTTCGCCCCCCAGGTGAGCAAGGAGCACAGGTAAACAGGGCTGAACCTTGACAGTCTCTTAAAATAACTGGCACAAGCACAGCACATCACATTTTTCTCCCTCTGAACGTAAATCTCCTTCCCGCGGCGACGGTGAGGCAGTGCGGACGTGAAGGTACGCATCACAACAAAGGAAGCGCGTTCACAAAGGATTTAAAAACGGATGATGGATTTTTTTTTTTGTTTTTTTTCAGTTTAATCCATCTATTTGATATTGTTTACTCTGGGATGGATTTTTTTTCGAGGTTTATTGGTTAGATAGAGACTTCATTAATTTATATTCTATTTTCAAACTCTCCAAAGGTAAATAAATGCGACTGGAAGTAAAGTGGAGTAACCCCAAAATTACTTGGTTATTGAATTCTCACGATAAACAGTCTCTCTCTCTCTCTCTCTCTCTCTCTCTTTGAAGGATCGTAAGAGTTCCTTATATATCGTATTTTTCACGTAATTATTGTCCTATGTTTTGAAATATTACGAAGCTGAATAGAGTTAAATCGGTCTTCTACGACGCTGGAGAGGGGCCCCTTCGTGTGGTGGCACTGATATAACACGGAACTCCACTGCCTGGTATATAAACGTATTTAAGCTACTTCCCAATTCCCCAAATGGAGGATGGTGGATTAAAGGAGAAGGATAGATTAAGACTGCAGTCCACTGGGTTCACGTTTAATGTGAGTTGGGTTTGTAACTACTACTACTACTGCCACCACCACTACTACTACTACTACTACTGCTACTACTACTACTACTACTACCACCACCGCCACCACTACCACTACTATTACTACGACATCCACTACTACTACTACTACGAGTAATACAATGATTATTATTATTTTTATTATTATTATTATTATTACCAACATCGAAAACAACAATACTCCTCCTCCTCCTCCTCCTCCTCCTCCTCCTCCTCAAGAAAGTGTGTGAATATGTCCTCGGTTCACCCCACACGCAGGTAGGCCAAAACACCCACCCAAAACACACATTCTTGTTTAGGAAGCAGAGAGAGGAAGACCGAGGAATATATGTGGGAGGGGGGGGTGGAAAGATTAGGGGAGGGATTTTTTTCGGGCTGGGAGAAAGATAATAAGATAATACTGAGGGATTTGTGAGGACGGGCGCGATGGGATTAGGATAGGGATTACATTTGTGTCAGGATAAAGGTGAGTGAAGAAGAGGACAAGGCTGGATTTGTGTACAGGTGTGGCGGAAAGGTGTGCTGTTTTTACCTGAGGGTCGCCAGGTGTAGGGGAGCGGCATGTGGCTTTTTCCCATTACTCCTTGTCTAAAAATTCCCTTGTTGAACTTGCCCTAAAATTCTCTATAACTTGCCTTAAAACTGTCTTGCCTACCTTGCCCTAAAAATGACTCTGACTTGCCCTAAAATTGCCTTGTAACTTGTCCTAAAATTGCCTTGTAACTTGTCCTAAAATTGCCTTGTAACTTGCCCTTAAATTGCCTTGTAACTTGTCCTAAATTTGCCTTGTCTCCATCGTGAATGCACCTCGTAACAATTTATGAGTACTAGAGAATGATGCTAATAACGAAGAAGTGCTGTGGAAAGGACGTGGAGCCATAGCAGTGTCTTTTTCTCCCAGTGAGCTATGTAAAATATAATAGAGAGGAAAATCTAGGTCAGTTAAGGTGAAGGAACTCAGGTATAATCAGTTTTCTTAAGTCAAGGTGTAGGGAACTGAAGCTGGCAAAGAGATCGATTTATATCTCTAGGTAGCGCTTTGGCCAATCGTAAAATCTCCTGTCACCCTTTGAGAAATTGGTATGTTTGCGTGTTTGTCAGGGTAGTAACTCTCACAGGCATCTTCTAACAGTGAACTCCCAGGCCTCTAAGCATCTGAGAACACTTCTATCCGTCCCTTTCTGCACGCCGCTTCCCTCCCTATCCTTCCTTTTTCTTCCCTTCCCTTTTTCTCCCTTCTCTACGGCTCTCTAATAAACTCTCAGGCATCACAAGGTCTGCTCTCCCCCACCTACCTCACCTGTCCATTGTACCTTGAGCGTTGAACATCACACACCTGCCTTACCACCTGCCACCTGACCTCCCATACCGTCTGCCACCTGCCCTGAGCTCCAGTTTAGAACTCTCCTAAGCTTAAGATTGATTATATACTCCTAAATAATTGTCTTCATTCCCTGCCCTTCTTTCCCCCTTGTCTTCAATTCTATTCACGTCTCGCCTTGTTTCATCTTTTTCTCTTCACCTCTCTTCCCATCCCTTCTTCTCCTCTTCTCTTCTCCTTTCTTGTCTAATCTTCCTTCTCCATCTTTCCTCTTCTCCTTCCTTCGTTTATCTTCCCTCTCCACCTATTCTCCTCTCTTCTCTCATCTTCCTTTCTTCTCCTCCTCTTCTCCTTTCCTCTCTTCTCTTAACTTCCCTCCATTTCTCTTCTCTTCCCTTCCCTCCACGTCCTCCTCTCTTCTCTCCTTATCTCCTTGTATCCGTCCCTTTCTTCACACCGCTTCCCTCCCTATCCTTCCTTTCTCTTCCCTTCTCTTTTTCTCCCCTCTCTACAGCTCTCTTCTCTTCCCCTCTCTTCTCTTTTCCCTAACTCTTTTGGTACCAGAATTATTTCCTAAGCTGAGTAAAATCGCCTTGAGGCAGGAAATAAGAAACAGTAAAACACATCATCGTAGTGAAGGGGTTAAGAAAGACGCCTCGTACTGATGGGGTTAATTAAAGGTGTATCTAAACACCCCCAGGTGGAAAAAATCTCTCTCCCTCCTAAGCTGAATAAAATCGTCTGGTTGAAGAAGGAATAAAGTGATGGAGTTGGGGGCTGGGTTTGTTTACAGGAAGTGTTCCAGAGAGAGAGAGAGAGAGAGAGAGAGAGAGAGGGGGGGGGTTGCGTGGTGTGTGAGTGAGAGATTGGAAGGGAGGGTGGGAAGTGGTTATGTGTTGTGATGTGTGTGTGTGTGTGTGTGTGTGTGTGTGTGTGTGTGTGTGTGTGTGTGTGTGTGTGTGAGAGAGAGAGAGAGAGAGAGAGAGAGAGAGAGAGAGAAGGAGGGAGGGAGGGAAGGAGGAAGGGAGAGGTAGAGATGTAGGGGTCTCTGTGGTGGTGTGAGTGAGAGAAAGGGATATTGTCGTGCTGAGAGAGAGGGAGGGAGGGAGAGAGAGAGAGAGAGAGAGAGAGAGAGAGAGAGAGAGAGAGAGAGAGAGAGAGAGAGAGAGAGAGAGGGAGGGAGAGAGAGAGAGAGGGCACATGTTGTGGTGTAAGAGAAAGACAGAGAGGAGTATTTGTCAAGATGATATAGAGACAGAATAAGAGAGAAAGAAGACGGAACAACGAAAGAGAGCCAGGTGTGTGTGTGCGTGCGTGTGTGTGTGTGTGTGTGTGTGCGTGCGTGTGTGTGTGTGTGTAGGTGTTTATGATGTCGCAAACTCTATCATTACCAAGATCAGACTGCCAACCCCTCCAAGAGATTAAAAGCAAAGGAATATACACCTTAAGACACGTCCCTTTTCTTATACTCTTTGCGTCACCGCCTACTATAGACACAATACCTTAGACACGTGCTCAGGTGTGTGTGTGGGGGGTGTGGGGGAGTCTAGGGTGGGGGTGGGGGGATGAGTGTGTGTGGGGAGGTGAGAGTGTTGGGGGGCTTGTTGTGTGTGTGTGTGTGTGTGTGTGTGTGGGCGCAAGCATCCTCTGACGTGGTGATTGGAGAAGAGGTAGCCTAATAATAGAATACATACACACACACACACACACACACACACACACACACACACACACACACACACACACACACGCAAATAATCAAGCATGCAGAAATCTATAGCTATGTGTGTGTGTGTATGAGAGAGAGAGAGAGAGCAGGTACCATCACGGCTGTTTGGGTCAGCCTCAGCAATCCTCAGTATTCACTATTTCTTTATTTTCTTTAGATATGATGCCTTTCTTTGATTTGTTTATTGATTATCTGTTTACCTGTTTATCTGTTTACATTTGTTTACTTGCCGTGGCGAAGGCAGGTTATAATTTCTCTGTTTTTTTCTGTAATCAATCAATTTATCTTTCTATTTTATTTATTTATTTATTGGGTGTAATAGAGGAAGATTTGACCGTAAGTAGGAACAGTTTTGACCGTAAGTAGGAACCATTTTGACTGTAACAGGGAGCCATTTTGACCGTAACAGGGAACCATTTTGACCGTAAGTAGGAACAGTTTTGACCGTAACAGGGAACCATTTTGACCGTAAGGAGGAACAGTTTTGACCGTAAGAAGGAACCATTTTGACCGTAACAAGGAACTATTTTGACCGTAACAAGGAAGAAGGTGGTAGGTAGGGGTGGATGGGTGGGGTTGATGTGGAGGGGTGGTGGTGGTGGTGGTGTTCAGGGGTGGAGGAGGGAAGTGGGGGTGGAGTGGAGGGATGGGGGTTGATGTGGAGGGGTGGAGATGGTGTGGCTTTGAATGTAGGTGGTGTGGAGAGGGGGAAAGCTGATGTGGAGGGGTAGGGAGTGGTGTGGAGAGGCAAATATGTGGTGTGGAGGGATGTGGAGGTGATGTGGAGCTGTATAAAAATGGTGTGAAGGGATCAAGGTGATGTGGAAGAATGAGGATGATGTGGAGTCGAGAATTGTTGGTGTGGAGAGGAGGAAAGCTGATGTGGAGGGGTAGGGAGTGGTGTGGAGTGGTATATAAGTGGTGTGGATGGGTGAGGGTCATGTGGAAGGGTGGGAATGACGTGGAGTGGAGGGAGGACTAGTGTGAATGGATGGAAGGGGTGTGCAGGAGTATAGAGGTGTGTGGAGAGGAGGAAAGATGGTGCGGAGAGGTGCAAGGAGTGTGATAATGATGTGGAGAGACGGAAAGATGATGTGGAGAGGTAAGAGTAGAGTGGAGGGGAGGGTAAGAGTAATGTGGAAGACAGGGGGATGATTCAGAGTGGAGAGGGGTAGAGTGGAGGACGTTGTGGAGGGATGTGGAGGTGCAGAAGGATGGTGAAGTAGGCTATTGAACGGGGTTAGGGGAGAAGAAAGGTTAGATTTGTACGTATTAACTGCACCAGGTCACAAAGGCATATTCAGTATTATTTCAGTCCTATTCCTTCCCCTAGAAAAGAACCTGCAACGGTCAAAATTACAACCACGTTCCCAATTTTTTTCGTAACCTTTATCTTGGTCATATTAACAAAGAATCTTCAAACTACAGTCCATTAATTTCAACTTGGCCCAGTTTTTTTGCCTTGAAGCTAATCTTACGAAGCTCTTTGGCGACGTGGAGGCGATTTGTTTGTGGCCACCCCGTACGGGATTAAGGCGTCTGGCAATAGATAGATAGACAGATCTTTGGCAGAATAAGGCAGTACTGTGGCTCTACATCCTATACGTGGCACTTCTTCATGACTAGCATCGAATTCCAGAGGTGTTTGCAGTATTCAAGATGGTGAGGCATCAATTTTAGGCCAAGTTAGAAAAAAAAAGGCTATAGGACTTTCCCCAGTTCTAGAAAATCGTCTGTTTTTGCCTATGGATTTATCATTATCAAAACGCCTTCTTACCGGAGGAGGGGGGGGCCAAAAACAAATCACCTCCATGTCACTCTCCCCTCAGACACACAACACTCATTCATATACCTCCCCATCCCATCCCTTCATCTCGTCCTCGGTCTTTCCCGCCTCCGCATCAGTCTTCTAATCAGTCTCATTCACCGTGTCACTCACAGACCCTCTCCTCGTCAGTCTCTTTCTCCATTCCCTTTACATGACCGGGTTTTGCTTGAAGAGGATGCGTAAGTGCGTCTGTAGCCTAGAAAAAAAAAATCTCTTACGAACCAGAACGAAATAAAACGAGAGCGACCGTAGTAACGAAAGAATTAGCAATGAAACACTACTCCTTTCACCTCAACTTGGCCAAGATTTTCGTCCTTTTGCAGCTTTTTTCACGTAGCACAGTGACGGAAAAAGACAATACCACGGCTCCACATTCTCGCAGCACTTCTTTGTGACTAGCATCATATACTAGCGTTTATATGGAGCACAGTGTTTGGGAGAGAACAATTTTAGGCCAGGTTAGAGTACAAAGAGTATAGGAATAGGATAATGTGTAGTGCTAGTGGGGGAGGGGTCACTATCCTCATGTGGTCCTGTCTGGGGTTGGTTGAGATGTGCCTGATAAAGGGGGGGGGAGAGTGGGGGAAGCAGCTGTGTGTGTGTGTGTGTGTGTGTGTGAGAGAGAGAGAGAGAGAGAGAGAGAGAGAGCAATTCCTCGAAACAAAAGAACATAAGAACATAAGAAGAGAGGATAACTGCAGTAGGCCGGTTGGCCCATGCTAGGCAGCTCCCAGAAGAGTAACTGAACCACTAGAATGAGATAAGGACAGCAAAGAAGAAGGCTCTCCCCCGCCCTCCAAACCCTCCAGCCGAAGCCGGCAGGAAAAAGTCAGAAAGAACACCACGCCGTATAGAAAAACTGGCGTGGACATTTTACAGGAAAGTGTGAAAGGAGAATAGAGACTATCATAGTGTAACCTGAAAAGAAAATTTTTTGAATTAGTATTGGTTATAAGATTTTCTTTATTCTATATCCACCCCTTATTTGTCATATGCTTATCTAGCCTATGCTTGAAACTCTCAATGGAAGAGGCAGCAACTACTTTACTAGGTAGCTTATTCCATTCGTCTACTACTCTATTACCAAACCAATTTCTACCGATTTCCTTACTGAAACGGAATTTTTCTAGTTTGAAACCATTATTTCTAGTTCTATCCTGTATGCTCACTTTAAGTACCTTGCTAATATCTCCCTTATTTATACCATTCATCCACTTAAACACCTCAATTAAGTCCCTTACTCTACGCCTCTCTAGCGAATGCAGACTTAGTCTTTTCAGTCTGTCTTCATATGACAGGTTCCGGACGTCATGTATCATTTTAGTCATTCTTCTCTGTACATTTTCTAACGAATTAATATCCATTCTATAGTAAGGACACCAGAATTGTACTGCGTAGTCTAAATGTGGCCTTACTAATGCTAGATAAAGTTTTAGTATTACTTTAGATGATCTATTGCTCACGCTTCTCGAAATAAATCCTAGGACCCTATTTGCTTTATTTCTCGCATTAATACACTGTTGCCTAGGTTTAAGGTCGTTACTAATCATAACTCCTAGATCTCTCTCGCATTCCGATTTGCTAATTTCTTTGTTGTCTAAGCTGTATTTAGTATCTCCAATGGTCTTGCCTACGTTAAGTACTTTACATTTTTCAACGTTAAATTCCATTTGCCAAGTTTTAGACCATTTGGACAATGTATCGAGGTCTTTCTGTAAGTTATGGCAATCGTCAGTCGAGTTAATGATACGCCCTATTTTTGTATCGTCGGCAAATTTGCTGATGCTGCTATTGACTCCTAAGTCTAGATCATTTATATATATGATAAATAATAAGGGACCGAGTACTGAACCCTGTGGTACACCGCTAGTTACTAATCCCCAGTCCAACTTAGTTCCATTTATTAATACTCTCTGCTTTCGTCCTTTCAGCCAGGATTCTATCCATTTTAAGATATCGCCGTCTATACCGTGTGCTCGAACCTTTCTAACTAACCTTTCGTGTGGGACTCTATCAAAAGCTTTACTAAAGTCCAGATAAATAACATCGTAAGCTTTATCGCTATCTACTGCCTCATAGACCTCCGAGTAGAATGACAACAAATTTGTGAGGCAGGATCGTCCTTGCCTGAATCCGTGCTGACTTTCGTTTATAAGATTAAATCTTTCGAAGTGTTCTCTAATCTTATTTGCCAAAATTGACTCTAACATTTTTCCTACTATTGACGTTAGACTTATCGGACGATAATTCGACGCAGCTGATTTATCACCCTTTTTAAAGATGGGCACTACGTTTGCGGTTTTCCACGCCTCTGGAACTTCTCCTGAACTTAAAGAGTCATTAAATAACGTTAAAAGTGGCTGACATAATTCTTCTTTGGTTTCTTTTATAATTTTTGCATATATATCGTCCGGACCTAGCGATTTTTGAGGTTTTAACTTATTAATTTCTTTCAATACGTCCTCCTTACTAATGGTTATTTTACTAAGAATATTTTCCGTATTCTCTTGGTAAATATTTGCTGCTTGAGGGACCAGGCTTAGATTTTCCTTGGTGAATACTGATATGAAATAATTATTTAGGATGGAGCACATTTCTTTATCTTCACTGGTAATGTCACCTGATTCTGTTCTGAGTGGTCCTATCCTATCTTTATTTTTCGTTCGGTACATTTGATAAAAACCCTTGGGGTTTTCTTTTGATTCACTGGCAACCTTAATTTCATAACTTCTCTTTGCTTTTCTTATCTCCCTCTTTACTTCTCTATTTAAAATTGTGTACCGGTTACGTAAGTGTTCCTCTCCACGTTTTATTTTTCTATATATTCCTTTCCTTTGGCCTATGAGAGATTTTAATCTGTTGTTTAACCATCTAGGTTCCGAATTATTAGTTCTAAACGGCTTTGAAGGAATATATCTATCTTGGCCTCCGTGTATTATATTTATTAACTCGTTATACTTCTCACTGGTTGAACGTCTGCTTGGTACTGTAGCTGAGTTAATTTCCGTCACCTGGACTACATTCCTATCTACCACCTCCTCCCTCACAGACACCTGACGGACATCCCCAGGTGTTTCCTGCGCCTGATCTATGACCTGGGATTCCACACTGACCTGGCATTCCCTCCAATAGCTAATCTCCCTGTGGAATACCGTTCGAAAATAAGCTCTTAAGCCATCGAAATCTCCTAGACGAAAATTAGGAACGGTGGAGGTATTTTCAGTGGAACAGACATCCCAAATAAATTTGAACTTAATTACTTCATGATCGCTATTACCAAGTCGTCCACCAACCTCTATATCGCTAATGATATTTTCTTTATTAGCTAAAACCAAATCTAGTATATTATTACCTCTGGTGGGCTCCCTTATATACTGATAAAGGAAATTATCCTGTACTACCTCTAGAAATTCCTCTGACTCTGCATCTCCTGTCTGAATTCTCCAATCTATCCTTGGCAGATTAAGGTCCCCTACAATTATTACTAAGCTGGACTGTGATGCTTTCCTCATTTCCTCCCAAAGGTATTTACTATCAGCTCTACTTAATTTAGGAGATCTGTAAATTGCTCCTAAGACTAATTTCTCCCTATTGTTACTAATTTCAACCCAGACACTTTCTGTGTCCCTATTTACTTTAATGTCTTCTTTATTATAACAGTTTAATGAATCCTTTACATAAATAGCTACCCCTCCCCCCTTTCTTCCCTGACGGTTTGACACAAAAATATTATAGCCTTTTATCCGATATTCCGCTAAAAATTCTCGAGTGTCTGTATTCATCCAAGTTTCACTAATAACGGCAATGTCTATTTTCTCTGTACAAATTAAAGCCCTCAGTTCATCCATTTTATTACGTAAACTCCGGCTGTTTGTGTAGTACACTTTCAGATTATTACTAGTAGTTATGCCTCTACCTTGGCATTTGCTGTTATTTATTTTATTACTAACTGGGAAACTCTTTACTTTACTAATATAACAATTTTTTGTACTATCGCTTATCGCCCTTCTATCATCGCTTGTTCTATCATCTATCATCGCCTGCTCAATTTGAGGTGCCTGAGTGGATGTATCTACACTATTGGTTGAACTTTTGTTCTTAATTTTGCAAGTATCGATGCATCTATCCAAACATGGTAATTATGATTTCTGAGTGCAGTTGCTGCATCTTCCTGTACACCTACTTCTCAATCTCGAAAAAATCCCTCCAACTCCCTATCTATCATTCCAGCTAAAACAGTAACTCCCTGCCTGCTAAGATGAGTCCCATCCCAACTATACAAGGCACTCCGTCCATAAAACCGGTCCCAGCTGTCTATGAAAGGTATTGCATTATCTTTGCAATACCTTTCAAGGCGGCAATTAAACCCTATTGCCCTGCTCAACCATTCCCTTCCAACCCGCCACCTTGGTAAAACACCAAGCACTACAGGGGTTCCTCCCCTCTCCCTAACCATTTCTAACATCAACTTGTACCTTTTCCACAGTACCTCACTCTTACGGCTACTAATATCATTGCCTCCTACACTGAGGCACACAGTGGGTTGGCACCACTTTCCTTTACGATATTTGAAATTTTTTCTACCACATTAGCCACCCTGGCCCCTGGAAGACACACATGTTTAGCGAGTGGAGTATACATGGCCCTGTTCAGATATCTCACCTGGGAGTCTCCAACAACAACAACATTTTTCTTACCTTTCTTGTTCTGTTTATACTTACCTGTACTGGAAGTTCTCTCACCGTCCTTCTCCTCTACTTCCCTCTCTGCCTTCCCTTCACATTCGTCCCGTAGTGCGTCGAATGTATTAGTTGTCTTAATTTCCGTTTGCTTTTTAAGGGTGAACTTCGTTGCACCCTTGTTAACTAGTGTCCAACCTTCAGCCTTTTTCTCTTTCTCCTCCAACATCTCCTCCAACAATTCCCTCATCTGTGCCTTCTCCTGCCTGAGAATTTGTACCTCCCGCTTCAGTTCGAGAAGTTCCTCCTTTAATTCAAGGTAGTCCTTTTCAGTACCTGCAGTGGGGACACAGCTCTCTGCCGAGGAAGCCATTACGCACTAGTTCACACAAGGTAGCACACACTATCACGGGTCACTACGGGTCACCACAACACACACTCTCACGAATCACTAGCACAGCACTATCGCTGATCACTACAACACACTAACACAACCACTATCACAGATCACTAAAGCACACTAACACAACACTACCACAGGTCTCAGGCACGTCTGAGATGGAAGAAAGTTCAGAATAACACACACACACACACAGAAAGAGAGAGAGAGAGAGAGAGAGAGAGAGAGAGAGAGAGAGAGAGAGAGAGAGACAGACAGACAGACAGACAGACAGACAGAATGAAAGCCGTAAGTTAGAGGGAAGAGGGTGCTTGTGTGGAATGTCAGGTAAAGTATTGAGCAATAAGCAAGTTCTCTGTCTGCCGTCCAAGTGGTTAGGGCGTTCGTCCGCTACTGGGGAGGACGCGAGATCAACCCTACACTGAAAGGAACAGTTTATTCTGAACATCGTAAAAAAAAGAAAAAAAAGAAAAATACAAAAAAATCTAATCTCTCTCTCTCTCTCTCTCTCTCTCTCTCTCTCTCTCTCTCTCTCTCTCTCTCTCTCTCTCTCAAAAACATCATCGCTCAGGCGTTAATGAGGTACCCGTAGCGTGGATTTAGTATGGACGGTGGGTATTGGCGCTGAAGTGGCGTCATGTGAAGGTTTTTGATACAGAGAGGGATTGCTAGACCTCAGGGGAAGGACCGTCAATCTATACCTCGAGTCGGACACGTAAAATATGCTGCTGTTTCATTTAGTCACTCTGATGTAATTCTGCCACTCTTTGCTTAATCTTTTTACTCCTCCTCTTCCTCCTCCTCGTCCTCGTTCCCCCCCTCCTCCGAAACGTGAGACCAGCGATGTCGTAACTCTGACCACATCACACACCGTTCTCCCTAACACCTCTTCCTTGGCGATTTATTTTTGTATACGGCGGGTTCATATCCTTTTGCACGTTGTCTATGCAAACTATGGCGATGTTGGAAGGATTTTTATAAAGCTGAATAGGACAGTAAGGTGTTATGAGGAAAATAAATTGCTTAGGAAAAGGTGTTTGGGAGTTTCCTTAACCCACGAGAATACGGAGAGAATTTGAGAGCCCCAGGGTGTGAGAAATCCCATTTATTAATTAATTTATTTATTATTATTATTATTATTATTATTATTATTATTATTATTATTATCATTATTATTATTACTATTACTACTATTATTATTATTATTATTATTATTATTATTATTATGGGTGCACAAGTATGGGCGCATTACTTCTGAACCACGCTGTCAAGATAAAATATTTTGGTACACATACAAAATTTCAATGGTTTTCCAATGGTCTAAATGCTAGGAAGTGAGGACAGGATGATGATGATGATGGTGATGATGATGATGATGGTGATGATGATGATGATGATGATGATGAAGGTGCTGCTGATGATGATAGTTTAGCACCACCACTAGGCTACCAACGCACATCATCACAATAAAAGGTGTAATATTTAGCCAGTCACCTATTTTCCCCATTTTTCAAAGAATCTGTGAGTAGACTGTAGCACCAGTCGAGCAGGGCAGTACTCCCGAGGTGGATGGAAAGCTGATGACAGGGAGTGCTGGAGCTCCCGTTTCATCAGCCCTCAGGACTAGTTCCTGACCATCCCCCTTTGCTGAACTTTTTCAGTGTCTCAGTTACACAGAGAGTAGGCCAGCATGCTCTCCAGTACAAATTTCTCTAACTATCTTCACCAAACTACATTCACAGTACACACTACACTTCCTATTCAAAATTTACCTAAAATGGCGTCGTTATATCAAGCCTCGGAGTCCCCAGGGGGGGGGACCATAAATGCCCCCACCATCTGTCCCTCTCCCGATGACGACTCAAGGTGCCTGGAACCACTGTCTGACCCTCTTCTTCTTCATTTCTGCAACATTCGCGGCCTTTCCTCTAACTTTCGCTCTGTTGAGCACCACCTCTCCTCCTCTAAACCTCACCTTCTTTTTCTAACGGAGACTCAGCTGTCTGAGGCAACTGACAGCAAACCCTTTTCTGTATCCTCCTACTTTCTCTATACTCATTTCAAAGCCAAAGGTGGCTGTTGTGTATATATACGCAACGACTTATCTTGCTCTCGTGTTCCTGAACTTGATTCTTCTGAATTCTCCACACTCTGGCTTCGGCTTTCCTGTCATTCTCTGACTAAATATATCTGTGCTGTTTACTTATCCCCTAATTCTACTGACTATTAAAAAATTCTTCGACTATCTTACTTCTACGATGGAACACATTCTATCCATTTCTCCTTTCTCTGAAATCTCCATTCTTGGAGATTTCAATGTTCACCACCACCTTTGGCTCTCCTCTCCTTTCACGGATCCACCTGGTGAACAAGCCTACATCTTTTCTATCCTTAATGACCTAGAGCAGCTTGTACAGCACCCTACCCGTATCCCTGACCGCCTTGGAGAGAGCTCCAACATACTTGACCTCTTCCTCACAACTAATCCTTCTGCTTACTCTGTTAATCTTTTCTCTCCGTTGGGCTCCTCCGATCACAACCTTATTACCTTAACCTGTCCTATCACTCCGGTACGGCCTGTGGACCCTCCAGGGAAACGTTGTCTGTGGCATTTTGGAGCCGCAGACTGGGAGGCCCTCAGGCAGTACTTCTTTGATTTTCCCTGGAATGATTATTGCTTCCATGGCCGTGAGCCATCTGAGTGTGCCTTGCGCATTACGGAGGTTATTCTCTCGGGCATGGAAGCATACATTCCTTTCTCATATCCTTTGACTAACGCAAGAAAGCCTTGGTTTAATCACGCTTGTTCTAATGCTGTCCGCAACAAGGAGAGGGCCTACAAAAGGTACCGGAGCCAACCCACCCCTGAATCACATCATCTTTACGTTTCTGCCCGGAATCGTGCTAAGTCTGTTCTTCGCTCTACTAAAAATAATTTCATCCATACTAAATGCTCTCAACTCTCCAACTCGAATTCTTCCCGCTCCTTCTGGCATCTTGCCAAAAATCTTTCTAACAACTTTACCTCATCATCCTTCCCTCCTCTTTTCTACTCTGATGGTTCTGTAGCTATTTCTTCTACTGATAAAGCAGATCTCTTCGCACAGACTTTCTCCTCCAATTCTACCTTAGACGATTCCGGTGCTGTTCCTCCATCACTTCCCCCCTCTGACTTCCTCATGGCTGACATTAAAATTTCTTCAGTTGATGTATTTTCTGCCATCACTGGCCTCAGTACTAACAAGGCATATGGGCCTGATGGGGTCCCTCCTGTTGTTCTCAAGAACTGTGCTTCTGTGCTTACACCCTGCCTAGGCAAACTCTTTCGTCTTTGTCTGTCAACTTGTACCTTTCCTTCTTGCTGGAAGTTTCATTCAGCCAGTCCCAAAGAAGGGTGACCACTCCCAACCCTCCAACTATCGTCCAATTGCTTTAACGTCCTGTATTTCAAAAGTTTTCGAGTCAATTCTTAATAGAAAAATTTTAAGGCATCTTTCCTATCACAACCTTCTTTCCGATCGTCAGTATGGGTTCCGTCAGGGACGCTCCACTGGCGATCTTCTCACCTACCTTTCAGACTCCTGGTCATCCTCCTTTCGGGACTTTGGCGAAAGCTTTGCCATTGCACTTGACATCTCAAAGGCTTTCGATCGAGTCTGGCATAAATCTTTAATTTCCAAACTGCCCTCCTACGGTTTCTATCCTTCTATCTGTGCCTTCATCGCTAGCTTCCTTTCTGGTCGTTCTATAGCCGCTGTTGTAGACGGCCATCGTTCTTCTCCTAGATCTATCAACAGTGGTGTTCCTCAGGGCTCTGTCCTATCACCAACTCTCTTCCTTTTATTCATCAATGATCTTCTAAGCTGTACATCTAACTCTATCCACTCATACGCTGATGACTCCACCCTTCACCTTTCCATTCGGTTCCCGCAACGCCCATCTCAACAGTTACTTCAACAAACAAGGGATGAGGCTATGGCACACCTAATGTCTGACTTGGCTCGTATCTCTGACTGGGGTAAAAATAATATGGTTGTTTTTAATGCATCTAAGACTCAGTTCTTACACCTATCAACCCGACAAAATCTTCCACAGGTATACCCACTAATGTTTAATAATATTCAGCTTAATCCTGCATCATCCTTGAACATGCTTGGGGTTTCATTTACTCGGGACTTATCTTGGAAAGATCATATTACATCTCTTGTAAAATCTGCTTCCAAGAGATTGGGTGTGCTAAGCCGACTAAGCTCTTTCTTTACCCCTGCGCAATTGTTGACTCTATACAGGGGTTTTATCCGCCCCTGTGTGGAGTACAACTCTCATGTGTGGGGTGGCTCCCCACATACAGCTCTTCTCAATAGGGTGGAGTCAAAGGCTTTTCGTCTCATTAACTCTCCTCCTCTTACTGACTCCCTTCAACCTCTGTCTCTTCGCCGCACTGTTGCATCTTTATCTCTTTTCTATCGCTACTTTAATGGTCACTGCTCCTCTGAACTGTCTGCTTGCATTCCTCCACCTCTACGACGGGCGCGTAGCACCCGTCTGGCAGCAAACTCTCATCCTTTTTCTGTCCAACTCTCTAATGCAAGAGTTAACCGTTACTCCCAGTCTTTCATTTATGCAACAGGTCAGCTCTGGAACTGTCTCCCTCTGTCTGTATTTCCTGCTGCCTATGATCTCCAGTCTTTCAAACGCAGTGTGTCCAGGCATCTCAAAATGATCGGATCTTGAATTTGGCTCTATATTGTATTTTGTTTTTCTCTTGGAGGGAACTGTTACTGCGGGCTCATGGCCTTTGGTTCCTTCTTCCTCGCATAAAAAAAAAAAAAAAAAAAAAAAAAAAAAAACAGAGCACCACCAGTATCAATACAGCATAAAGGGACGTGATGTTAACCCTCCCTATGCCTTCCACAGGGACTGAAGGCGCGATCCCCACATAGCCATCCACACAGTAAATGGATGTCAATTTTAACTTGGCATTCTCCAGCCTATAAGCACTCGAGTCACACCACATCATGTCATTTTATACCACATATCTTTCAGTTCCACGTCTTCCTTTAGGTCTGAAAGCTCCATCAAGGCTCAACATATGCACGTAATTTGAAGCTCTGAGGACATAAGTTTGAGCTCTAAGTAAGCGGGTATTCTTAGCTGTACGTATGGTTTCCTGTGTTCCTGAAAGCGCCGTTAGAAAGGACATTATTTTTTGGCTATGCATGTTTTTGGCTACACACACACACACACACACACACACACACACACACACACACACACACACACACACACACACACACACACACACACACACAACCAGGTAGATAAGAGGTAATGTAGTGGTCTGTGTGGTTTGTGAGTTTATATCGTGTGTGGTGTGTGAAGAGGAGAGCAAGGCAGGTAAGTTACTGCCCAGGTGAGTGTGTGTAATTACAGGGCGTAGGAGAGAGAGGTGAAGGTGGTGGGTGGTGGTGGTAGTTGTGGTGGTGGGGGTGGATGATGGTAGTGATGGTGATGGTGGTGATTGTGATTGTGGTGGTGGATGGTGGTTGTGATTGTGGTAGTTGTGGTGATCATGGTTGTAGTGCTGGTTTAGAAAGTGGCAGTGGTAATTGGTGTGGTAGTAGGTGGTGGTAGTGATAATGGTAGTGATTGTGGTTGTGGTAGTGAAGGTGATGGATGGTTGTAGTGATTGTGGTAGTGGTGGATGGTGATAAATGGTGGTGGTAGTGGTAGTGGGTGGTGGTAGTTGTGGTATGATAGTTGTTGTGGTAGTGAAGATAGTGTGGTCCTGATAATCGGTGTAGTGGTGGTGATGATGGTGGTAGTGGTGGTGGTTTTAATGGTAGTGGTGGTGGTTGTATTGATAGCTGTGGTGAGGTTATTGATGATGGTGGTACGGATGATGTGTGGTGTGGTGTGGTGGAGTTGTAGTGGCGGTGGTAGTGGTGTGGTATGGTAGTTGTGGTAGTAACGGTATTGACTGTAATGGTAGTGGTGGTGGTAGCGGTAGTGGTGATGATGATGATGTTAGTTTTGGTGGTGGTGATGATGTTTGTGGTGGTGGTGGTGATATCTCTGGTGGTGGTGGTGGTGGTGATGATATTTTTGTTGGTGATGATGATGAAAGTGGTGGTGGTTGTGGTAGTGGTGGTAGTGGTGTGGCAGTGTTGGCAGCAGTGGTGGTGGTAGGGGTGAAAGTATTGGTGATAGAGGTGGCAGTGGTGGTGACAGTAAGGGTAATGGCAGTAGTGGTGGTGGTAGTGGTGGCAGTAATGGTGGTGGTAGTGGTAGGTATGGTGGTAGTGGTGCCAGTGCCGGTGGCAGAAATGGTGATGGTGGCAGTATAGGGTGGTGGTGGTAGCAATGGTGGCAGTAGTGGGTGGTGGTGGTGGTAGTGGTGGCAGTAGTGGGTGGTGGTGGTGGTAGTGGTGGCAGTAGTGGGTGGTGGTGGTAGCAATGGTGGCAGTAGTGGGTGGTGGTGGTAGCAATGGTGGCAGTAGTGGGTGGTGGTGGTAGCAATGGTGGCACTAGTGGGTGGTGGTGGTAGCAATGGTGGCACTAGTGGGTGGTGGTGGTAGTGGTGGTGGCAGTATTGGGTGGTAGTTAGTGGTGGCAGTAGTGGGTGGTGGTGGCAGTGGTGGATGGTGGTGGTGGCAGTAGTGGGTGGTGGCAGTGGTGGATGGTGGTGGTGGCAGTGGTGGTGGTGTCAGTGAGATGAGTGGCAGGGTTAAGTCGTGTCGCTTCATGATGTGTCGCTTTGCCGGGCCCAGACGACACGTGGGGGTGGGGGGAGGGAGATAGGAGGGGAAGCGGAGGGGGAGGCGATAGTAGGGGAAGGGGAGGAGGAAGTGATAGGAAGAGGAGGGGAGGAGGGGATAGGATGGGGGAAGGGAAGGGAAGGTGATTGATGGGGAGAGGAGGGAGGGGATAGTGGGGTGAGAGAAAGTGGAGGGGTCCTGGATGGGGTAAGGGATAAATGGGGGGTGGTAGGTAGATGGGAGAAGGGAAGGAATGCGTGGACGAGTGAGGGAGGGAAAGAGGGGAGGAAAGGGGGAGGAGTGAGGGCGTAGGTAGGGGGTAGAGGGGTAGCCAGACTGAAGAAAGGGGGTATTGCCATCAGGGGAAAGGGGGAGTGGGGGAGGGAGGGGATGCCATGAGGAGAGGGAAAGGGGGGGGATGCCATGAAGGAGGGAGAGGGGGAGGGGGTGCCTTGAGGGGTGATGGAGGGTGAGGGGTGAGGGGGTACTGAGATAAGGGTGTCAACCTGCCCGTCACCCTAACTCTTGTCACAGGGCAGGTGAAGACTCTCTCACCTGCATGTCACCTCACCACACCTCACCACACCTCACTGACTCACCTTACCTCACGTTGCCTTATCTCTCTGCCTCACCTCATACTGCCTTACTGCCTCACCTCACCACCTCACATTGCCTTATCTCTCTCTGCCTCACCTCATACTGCCTTACTGCCTCACCTCACTTCACCTCACATTGCCTTATCTCTCTCTGCCTCACCTCATACTGCCTTACTGCCTCACCTCACCACCTCATATTGCCTTATCTCTCTGCCTCACCTCATACTGGCTTACTGCCACACACACACACACACACACACACACACACACACACACACTCACACACACACACACACACACACACACACACACACACACACACACACACACTCACACACACACACACACACACACACACACACACACACACACACACACACACACACACACACATTTCACCCTTCACATCCATTCCTCCCGTGAATTCATACGCTTGACTGCCCATAACTTTTTGATTACATGCCAATAGAAAAAAAAAAAAAACAGGAAGGAAAAAGTGAGAAAGGGTTTGACGTGAACCAAAAAGTCTGATAGGCCATTTGTTAACCCTTTCCCTATGGTGTCGAGCTTTTTACTCTATTCTGACAACCAGCAGACGATTTTCCTCAGCTTAGAATGGAGAGAGAATTAATGTCAACAAAGAGGAGTGTTCATTGTTAGTTTTTTTTTTTTCCACTCTAGGCCTCCTTATCTTTTTTTATATTTTCATTTTTTTAAGATAAATTTATATGATTTTATTGAGCCGAGAATTAATATGGGAATCAGTCTTAATCCCAGAAAATAGGTGATTCATTTTATTGTCTTTTTCTTGTTTGTTCCTTTAAGATTGTTTGTTTTAAGAAGGGCCCGTCTGATTGAAGGGGTTAAGGCTGTGTGTGTGTGTGTTTGTGTGTGTGTGTGTGTGTGTGTGTGTGATCGTTTCTTTAGGCCCAGAAGTCTTCCTACCTGCCACACCTTCACATGTTACCACCTAGACACTGATACCCACCGTCTATATTGAATACGTTAGGGCTGTCTTTCGTTCAGGACTTGCATTGGTATTAGTATGGTTATTGTGGTGACATGGCCTTAGGTGTCTGCCTTTCCCTGCCATGCCTTACCTTTCCCTGCTATGTCCTGCATTTCCCAGCCATGCTCTGCCTTTCCCTGTCATGTTCTGCTTTTCCTTGCCATGCTCTGCCTTTCCCTGTCATGTCCTGCCTTTCCCTGCCATGATCTGCTTTCCCCTGCCATTCCCTGCCTTTCCCTGTCATGTCCTGCCTTTCCCTGCCATGCTCTGCCTTTCCCTGCCATGCCCTGCCTTTCCCTGCCATGTCCTGCCTTTCCCTGTCATGCTTTGCCTTTCCCTGCCCTTCCTTGCCTTTCCCTGTCATGTCCTGCATTTCCCAGCCATGCTCTGCCTTTCCCTGTCATGTTCTGCTTTTCCTTGCCATGCTCTGCCTTTCCCTGTCATGTCCTGCCTTTCCCTGTCATGTCCTGCCTTTCCCTGCCATGTCCTGCCTTTCCTTGCCATGTCCTGCCTTTCCCTGCCATGTCCTGCCTTTCCCTGTCATGCTTTGCCTTTCCCTGCCCTTCCTTGCCTTTCCCTGTCATGTCCTGCCTTTCCCTGCCATGCTCTGCCTTTCCTTGCCATGCCCTGCCTTTCCTTGCCATGCCCTGCCTTTCCTTTCCATTCCCTGCCTTTCCCTGCCATGCTCTGCCTTTCCTTTCCATATTCTGCCTTCCCCTGCCATGCCCTGCCTTTTTTTTTTTTTTTTTTTCATGCCCTGCCCCTTTTTTTTTTTTCCATGCCCTGCCTTTTTTTTTTTTTTTTTTTTTTCCATGCCCTGCCTTTTTTTTTTTTTTTTTTTTTTTTCCCATGCCCTGCCTTTTTTTTTTTTTTTTTTTTTCCATGCCCCGCCTTTTTTTTTTTTTTTTTTTTTGGTCCATGCCCTGCCTTTTTTTTTTTTCCCCATGCCCTGCCTTTTTTTTTTTTTTTTTTCCCATGCCCTGCCTTTTCCCCCCCCCCCATGTCCTGCCTTTTTTTTTTTTTTTTTTTTTTCCCCCTGCCCTGGCTTTTTTTTTTTTCCCCCATGCCCTGGCTTTTTTTTTTTTCCCCCATGCCCTGGCTTTTTTTTTTTTTTTTCCCCCCATGCCCTGCCTTTTTTTTTTTCCCCCATGCCCTGCCTTTTTTTTTTTTCCCCCATGCCCTGGCTTTTTTTTTTTTTTTTCCCCCATGCCCTGCCTTTTTTTTTTTTTTTCCCCATGTCCTGCCTTTTTTTTTTCCCATGCCCTGCCTTTCTTTTCCATGCCCTGCCTTTCCTTTCCATGCCCTGCCTTTCCTTTCCATTCCCTGCCTTTCCCTGCCATGTCCTGCCTTCCCCTGCCATGCCCTGCCTCACCCAACCCTACCGTGCTGATAATTACCCAGTGAGTGTCGATCTAGCAATAAATGTTAAAAGAAAAAGACATATGTGATAAAATTTAGCGAAGTCGATTGCTACCCTTCTTCCCTTACAGGTCAAATCCGCGTAATTATAAGTCACTTCCAAACATATAAGTGACCGTGTAGTAATAATGAATAATTAATAAGTGATAAATTTAGTGCAAAGGTGACACGAAAAGTAGGCACCTCACGATTCTGCATTAACGAAACTTAGCAAAACTTATATTTATTTATTTATTTATGTTTTTAGTCTAGTGTGGGATGGAACTCGAGGCCCTTCAGATAACAGACCACCTCTCTTGACACTCGGCCACCCCCTCCCCAAGCCCCTCCAAAAATCTCCCTCTCACGATGCTGGGTAAAATCGTCTGGTGGTAGGATGAATAACAGACCAGAGGCAGAGGGTTCAAGATATACCCCTTTGATGATCGGGACAACTCTGCATTTAAATAAGTTTCAGACGGTTTTCTTCAGCTGGCGGTGAGTTTAGGACACGATATCATTGCAGCACACGACTACCACCGCAGTACTGCCACGTCACCACCACACCACACAGTACCACAGCACCACACAAGCACCTACCACACCACATTGCCATCACCACCTCCATTCCATCACCACCAGCACCATCACAACAACAACAGCAGCAGAAAACATCAGTACCACACTGCCACCATCACAACACCACCACCACACTACACAACCACCACCAGCACACCACACAACCACTCCCACTACACGCTACCCAACCACACCACACAACCACCCCCACCACACCACCACAACACCACACTATATACCACACCGCTCTACCACACCACCACCACCACCACCACACCACGCCAAAAAATATATATATTTTGCGAGGCTTCTTTTCACCTAGTGTTCGTGTCACGCAGTACTTGGTGTAGGGATGTGCGTGTGTGTTTCTTATATGGCCGTGAGAGAGAGAGAGAGAGAGAGAGAGAGAGTATGTGTGTGTGTGTGTGTGTGTGTGTGTGAGGAATTTATGTGCGTGAGAGAGATGTATATACACGACTGTTTATATACAAGCGTGTGTACGTTTTACTGCACGTGTATGTGTTTGTGTAAGTGTAAATTGAGTGTGTGTGTGTGTGTGTGTGTGTGTGTGTGTGTGTGTGTACATGTCTTTGCATGTATAATGTGGCAAATTGTGTGCGTGGAAGATGGTGTGTGTTTCGAGAAAGGTATAGAGAATATATATTTACATGGAGAGAGAGAGAGAGAGAGAGAGAGAGAGAGAGAGCACCCACTTTACGTATCTTCCTCGAGGTCCGGCCTTAACTTGAGTAGAAAGACGCATTCTTTAATTACGGAAGTTAAAGAAAAGGAGAGAGAGAGAGAGAGAGAGAGAGAGAGAGGCAGTGTGGAAGGTGTTTACTCTAGAGACAAACAGGGGGGTTGTGTTGACCAGTTTGTCTCTGCCTTACCCACAGTCCTGCCTAACCCCGCCTCACCCACACCCCTGCCTCACCCACACCCCTGCCTCACCCACACCCCTGCCTCACCCACACCTCTGCCTCACCCACACCCCTGCCTGCCTCACCCACACCCTTGCCTCACCCACACCCCTGCCTCACCCACACCCCTACCTCACCTACACTCCTGCCTCACCCACACCCCTGCGTCACGCACACCCGTGCCTCACTCACACCCCTGCCACATTCTCACACCCCTGCTTCACCCACACCCCTGCTTCACCCACACCCCTGCCTCACCCACACCCCTGCCACATCCTCACACCCCTGCCTCACCTACACCCCTGCCTCACCCACACCCCTGCCTCACCCACACCCCTGCCTCACCCACACTCCTCCTTGTTCACTACTGCCTGAACACCAGAGAGAGAGAGAGAGAGAGAGAGAGAGACATGTGAGACGAAAGGAGGGAGATATGATATAAAAGAGAATGGAGAAGTGAGGAAAGAGACAAGTATGAGGAAAAGGTGATGGAAGGGAGAGAGAGAGAGAGAGAGAAAGAGAGAGAGAGAGGTAAGGGATGTAAGGTCACTCCCCAAAGGTCGAATTACCCTGGTTTAAGAGTGATGTAATGACCACAGTTCTGGTGAAGGGTCTCTCTCTCTCTCTCTCTCTCTCTCTCTCTCAACACCTTTTCCTAAGCGATTTATTTTACTTATTGCTCCTTACTCTCCTCTTCTGTGTCACTTACATCTGTCAATAATCACCATACTGAAAATAAAATCGTACAGATTAATATTTACTAGTCTTATCCAAAAATAAATCGCCATGGAAGAGGTGTTAGGGAACATTAAAACCTCTAGCCCCTTTCAGTTTGCCCAGGTGTATTCAGATGGAGGGCTATTTTGACTAGTAACCAAGGAGACTCATTCATAATAAAAAAATGAAATATCTACTTGTCCAGTTCCCTTAGATGAAAAGAAAATGTCATTGGGAGCTTCCTTAACGCTTTCCAATCGGTGACTTATTTTTTGCTTCTTATTTTTACGATCTCCAGACGATTTTATTCAGCACAGGAGAGATTTTTCGAGCTGGAGGGGTTAGATAGTGCCTTCTCCTCCCCCTTCCCCTACCGTCCCCCCTCTCCCTCCCCCTCCCCTCCCCCTCTCCTCACCCATCCATTTTCTAAGTAAAGGGGGAGACTGGTGAACTTGTCTCCATTCCTTCCTAGTTCCTTCATTCCCTTCCTCCTTCCTTCCCTTCCCCTTACCTCCACCTCTCTTCCCTCCACTCCCCTTCCCTCCACCCCCCTTCCCTCCACCCCCTTCCCTCCACTCCCCTTCCCTCCACCCCCCTTCCCTCCACCCCCCTTCCCTCCACCCCCCTTCCCTCCACTCCTCTTCAAGAACGAATTAATTGGATTTAAGACTGAAGGAGTTACGTGAAGTATGCTTGCTTTGCTTCCTTGCACCTCTTCCATAGCGATTTATTTTCCGATATGGCTGGTTAATAGCCCATTGTACGATATTTATGCAGAGTGTGGCGATATCAGAAGAATTTATGTTAATCAAGTGAGGGGAGTATAGTATGATAAGCAAAATAAATCACTTAGGGAAAGATGTTAGGAAGTCACAGTCCTCTCTGTAACCAAACGCCCCCGAAGGAATAATTGGGTCTGTTGCTCTTTGTCCTCTGTATTTCTTTGTAGCGCCTAATCTGTACCACTCTTGTACTCTCAATCATGTATCTGACAATATAATGACGAGACACATGCCGCGTGAGGAAGGAAGAAGTTGATGGTTTGGGAAAAGATGTTATATTTCTTTTTATTTTATTTTTTTTGGGGGGAGGGGGCCTGGCTGAGAGGGGGGCAGGGTGACCAAACAGTGTTACCAGATGTGGGTGGGAATAATCCTGACCACAGATGCAGTCATAACACACGTGAATTGGCTGGTGCAGGGAAGGCTGGAGGTGGCTGCAGTGGCGTGCGGAAAATGAATTCGAGCATTTCAAGGGTATTTTTTTTGGCGTCTGAATAATTATATCCATTTTTTTCATAAATGTTTTTACTGAAATTAAGGCAAATCAGGATAATTTTGTTCAGTTACTTTGTATATACTGTAGGTTACCAAATGAGGCCTAACGTTCTTAATATACATATATATATATATATATATATATATATATATATATATGTCTCACAGTCACACACGCTCACATTTCCTCACCCAAATTCTCGCTTTCGCTTAACCTCAAAGCAGCTGAGTCAAGGTTCCACACTGAGAAAGAAAGAAAAAAAAGGAAGAAAAGAAAAATGTGTGTGTGTGTGTGTGTGTGTGTGTGTGTGTGTGTGTGTGTGTGTGTGTGTGAGAGAGAGAGAGAGAGAGAGAGAGAGAGCCATCTTAGAGGTGAGCCGAGATTGGATGGAGACTGCAGAATGGGGGAAGGGGGAGGGAGGAGAGGAGGGAGGGACAGAGGAGGAAGAAATTGAAGGAGAGATAAGGAGGATAGGAGGAGGGAAGAAGGGGAGAGGGAGGAAGGGGGGGAAGGAGGAGTAGGAGAGGGAAGGGGAAGGGGAGAGGGAGAGAATGGGAGAGGGAGGGAGGGAGGGGGAGGGAGGCGTCGGATAGGGAGGGGGAAGAGGGAAGGAAAGGGAATGGGAGGTAGAAGGAAAGGATGATCAGGTGATTGAGGGAAGGGGAAGGAGGAAGGAGGGAAGGAAGGAGGAAAGAATAAAGGAAGAAAAAATTTGAAGGAGAGAGAAGACTGGAGGAAATAGAAGGGAGAAGAGGAGGGAGAGGAAAGGTGAGGGAGATTACTGGAGAGATTGAGGGAGGGGAAAGGAGGAGAGGGAAGGAAGGAAGGAGAGAGGAAGAGGTAAATTGATAGGAGGGAAGAGTAGGATGAAGGAAGGAGGGAAGGAAGAGCAGAAGGGAAGGGATATTGATGGAAGGAAAATGAAGGAAGGAAGGAAGGAAGGTTTCAGGGAGGAGGGAATGGAGGGAGGGGGAGGGGGAGGGAGAGGGAGAGGGAGAAATTGGAAAGGGAGGTAAGAGGAGGGAAAGAAAGGGAAGGAAAAGTAGAAAGGGAGGGAGATGGGACGGTGAAAAGCGAGGGAGGTTAGGAAGAGTGAAGGACTGGGGAGGACAAAGAGGAGGGGGAGAGAAGAGGGAAGAATGGGGGAGGGGAGGTGTGTGGGGGAGAAAGAAAGGTAAGGGGGAGGAAAGTAGGAGGCATGGGAGGTAAGTAATGGGGTGCTGTGATGGGGAAGATGAGGATGGGGAGGAATATTAAGGGGGGATATTGGGGAGAAGATGGGGAGGGAGATTAAGGGAGGGGTACTGGGGAGAGGAGAAGGGGCTGGAGATTACTAGAGCGGTCTATGGAAGGGGAGAGAGGAGGGGGAGGGGGGAGGGAGGCTAAGGGAGGTAAGAGGAGGAGGAGGAGGTGAGGAAGATTGCTGGGTGGATGAAGGACGTGGGGGGTGAGGGGGAGGAGGGGAGGGAGGAAGGGTGAGAGGTAAGGAAGATTTGCTGGAGGGCTGAGAGAGAGAGAGAGAGAGAGAGAGAGGTAAGGGAGATTTACTGGTGGACTGAGAGGAGTAGATGGAAAAGAGAGAGAGAGAGAGAGAGAGAGAGAGAGAGAGAGAGAGAGAGAGAGAGGGGGAAGGTCACGTTTAGAGGCCTTTGATCTAAACCTTACACAGATGAGGACCCTTTTCTTCTCTCTCTCTCTCTCTCTCTGAACTGAAAATCCTCCATCCATTTTCCATCCACCGCGAACGAACATTAAAAAAAAAATTCATTATTAATTTTGACATTATAGATTTTTGGTTGTGTGTGTGTATGTGTGTGTGTGTGTGTGTGTGTGTGTGTGTGTGTGTGTGTGTGTGTGTGTGTGTATACCCGTATCTCCGTGTCTGGGTGTCTGTTTCTATGTCTGTCTGTCTGTCTGTCTGTCTGTCTATATGTGTTTTTATATATGTTTTTCTTTGTATCAATCTTTCTCTCTCTCTCTCTCTCTCTCTCTCTCTCCTCCCTTACAAACCTCATTTATTCTATTTATTTCTAGGGTGGCAGCTATTGGCATCATCTAGGTCTGTTTGTCTCGCTTGTCTGTTTGTCTCGGTATTTTTTCGTGTATTCAGCGTTAAGATTTGGAAGCCTGAGTCAATTTACGTCATTTTAGGCCTATAATTGATAAACCTAGGTCAACTCTGATTATAGGGGTCAAGGGGTCAAGGTCAAGGTCATTAGGGTGATAAAATACCTCCAGGCGAGTAATTAGCTCCCTTGTAGGTGAGCTTAGAGTTTATTATATTGAGCTTTCCTTGTTAATTAGAGCTTTCCTTATACTGTAGAGATTTCCCGTATTATACTGAGCTTTCCTTTTTACATAGAGCTTTCCTTATACTATAGAGATTCCCGTATTATATAGAGCTTTCCTTATTTTATTGAGCTTTCCTTATACTGTAGAGATTTCCTTATTATATAGAGCTTTCCTTATTACATAGAGCTTTCCTTATACTGTAGAGAGTTCCGTATTATATTGAGCTTTCCTTATGCTGTAGAGATTCCCGTATTATATAGAGCTTTCCTTGTACTGTAGAGCTTTCCGTATTATATAGAGCTTTCCTTGTACTGTAGAGCTTTCCGTATTATATAGAGCTTTCCTTGTACTGTAGAGCTTTCCTTATTATATAGAGACAGACATGAATTTACTGGGATTCTCTCTCTCTCTCTCTCTCTCTCTCTCTCTCTCTCTCTCTCTCACTGTCGTTCTAAGTAAGAATATTGAGATCTAATCAGAATAATTCGGTACGGAAAAGGTGTTAGGGGATATCCAAGCCCACACATGACCCTCAGAGTGGAAAATCTTGAGTGGATGAATCATTATAGGGTGTGTAACAGGAAGCTTCGTTAACACCTTTTCCTTACCGATTTATTTTGCATTATATCGGGTACAATTTTTTTTTCTATTCTGTCCCTACTCAGCAACAACCCCTCTGCTCTCTGTCTCTATTAATTTACATTTTCTTATCTCCCTACTCACCAGCGACTCAATCTCTTTCTGTATGTAACAACTTCCTGTCCCATTTTCTCTGCTCATTGATAATTTCTTCTCTCTTTCCATCCCTACTCATCAACAACCCTTCTCCCTTCCGTCAAACGATTTCTTCTGCTTAGGTGTCTGATTGTTAATACTATCTCTTTCTTTATTCATAGTCCCCTCTGTCCAGTCCCTACTCAGTGACAACCCCCCTGTCTATCCCTACTCAGAAATAGTTCCCCCTCATCTGTCCCTCCTCATCAACAACCCCTCCTCAGCCCAGTATCCCACAAAAGCATCCCCTCCGTGACGGCCAGGTATTTTACGAGCGAGCTGCGGGACCTACTAGGATTTTTAGCCCCTGTCCTGAGAGCGGGGCGGCATGTGCGTCTTTTGTGGCGTGTGTGCGTCTTGTACGGCGGTGTGTGCGTCTTGTGCGGCGGTGTGTGCGTCTTGTGCGGCCGTGTGTGCGTCTTGGGCAGTGGTGTGTGAGTCTTGTGCGGCAGTGTGTGTGTCTTGTACGGCTGTGTGTGCGTCTTGTGCGGCCGTGTGTGCGTCTTGTGCGGCCGTGTGTGCGTCTTGTGCGGTCGTGTGTGCGGCTTGTGCGATGGTGTGTGCATCTCAGGTGGCGGTAACGAAGATGAATGTGGAAAATTAAATTCGGATATTTTTGAGGAGGCACAGTGGGGCCATCTGAAGTCAAGGTGTAGTTAAGTGTGATTTGTGTGATGTCGTGCGTCTTGAGATAAAGCATAAAGGAAACCACGCACCGGCAGTCAAGTGTGATTCAGTGTGATTTGTGTGGCGTGGGTAGGCTTGAAACTAAAATTAAAAGAAACAGGAGAATTATATCACTTTATTTTCTTACATTTTTCTGTCGTTCTGAATATAAATACGAGATTTTTTTTGTAGGCGTTCCGGATATCCTAAAGTCATGGTGTGTCTAAGAATGGTTTGTGTCGTGTCAGTTTGCGTGAGATAAAACGCAAAAAGAAAAATGAAAGAATGAAGGTGAAAATATATGCAGAAGGACCGTTTGCAATATACCATTAGGTTGAACAAGCACATCGAACATTGATATAGTTGTTTCCTTTACATCTTTTAGACCTGCAGCGGCGACGTGGCTATGAGTCTTGGTCCTAGAGTGTGTAATAGACCTGATGGCATATTGCAAAGTAAGAAAAAGGAAACTGCTGACGAATTATATCAGATTTTTGTCTTTTTTTTTAGCCCTGTATATAAAAATTGTCCCAGTATTTTAAGTAAGCCCTCCAGGTAATTTGAAGACAGGTGTGCATGTGTGATTTATATTTTGTCATGTATATACTTGAGGTAAAATACAAAGGAAAAATGGGGATTTGTGTTAAGCTGGGATTGGTTTATTAATTATTATTATTATTATTATTATTATTATTACTACTACTACCGCTACTACTACCATGGGAATTCTTGTGCCACGAAAGCTAAAAGAACCAGACAGCTGAAGAATTACCTCTCTCTCTCTCTCTCTCTCTCTCTCTCTCTCTCTCTCTCCGTCTATCTATCTGTAGGTATCTGTGCAGTCAGGGTGAGGTTAAGTGTGATTTGTGTGTGTGTGTGAGAGAGAGAGAGAGAGAGAGAGAGAGAGAGAGAGAGAGAGAGAGACGAGTATATATCCGGAGTCAAGGCGTGGTTAAGTGTAATTTGTGTGATGTGTGTGTGTGTTTGAGCAAATGAGTGATGGAAAGTGAAGAATTCCTTTTTTCTTTTATTCTCTCTCTCTCTCTCTCTCTCTCTCTCTCTCTCTCTCTCTCTCTCTCTCTTCGTACTAATTCACAACATTCACATCTCCCTTGTGTGATATACCGTATGTCTGAACGAAAATCAAAGACAATGAATGAACACTTCGGAAATAGGCCAAGATCTCGCCTTTTCTTTATTTTTTTTATTATAATTATCAAAAGGCCAGTTTAATTAAGCGATCCTAATTATTCTGAAGGCAGGTGAGGTTAATTATTTACGTGTACAAAAAAAAAAAAAAATTGAATGAAAGTGCCAAAAAAACTAAATATTTTGAATAATATTTTTGGCTTCGAGATTTACCAGTGGAAATGTTGACTCTGTGTGTGTGTGTGTGTGTGTGTGTGTGTGTGTGTGTGTGTGTGTGTGTGTGTTAAGTGTTTGTATGGTGTGGATTTTGGATTGTGTGTTCATTTTAACTTGGCGGAGATTTTGAGAGAGAGAGAGAGAGAGAGCGACAGACAGAAAGCATTAAGAAAGGAAGGAATATGGTAAGTTAAGCCACAGAAAGGAGGAAGAATAACTTATACAGAGAGAGAGAGAGAGAGAGAGGGGGGGGGTACTAATGGCGCCCTGATGCCCACCGGCGTAAACTTTAATGGTCAATTATAAGGCCGGATGCTGAACGACTTTGTGCCTCCCCTTATTGCTGCTGCCTGCCTAACCCTGCCTTACTCTGCCTCTCCCTGCCTTACCCCGTCCTTACTCTGCCTCTCCTTGCCTTACCCCGTCCTTATTCTGCCTCTCTCTGCCTAATTCTGTTCTTATTCTGCCTCTCTCTGCCTAATTCTGTTCTTATTCTGCCTCTCCCTGCCTTACCTGTTATTATTCTACCTCTCCTTGCTTTACCCCCTCCTTACTCTGCCTCTCTCTGCCTAATTCTGTTCTTATTCTGCCTCTCCCTGTCTTACCTGTTTTTATTTTGCCTCTCCCTGCCTAACCTGTCCTTCCTTCTTTTGCTTCTCCCTGCCTTACAGCGTCTTCTTCTACCTCTCCCTGCCACACCTGTCCTAATTGTGCCTCTCCCTGCCTAACCCTGTCCTTATTCTGCCTCTCCCTGCCTACCCCTGTCCTTATTGTGCTTCTCCCTGCCTAACCCTGTCCTTATTGTGTCTCTGCCTACCGCTGTCCTTCTTGAGCCTCTCCCTGCCTACCTCTGTCCTTATTCTGCCTTACCCTGCCTTAGTCTGCCTCTCTGCATTCCTGTATCTTGCCTCACACAGCTCTGTTTCCCCCAGTTCAAACTTACTCTTCTACCTCATCTCGGGGTGCTGGAGAGGGCCCCTTCGCTCGGTGGCACCTATCAAACCAGGCGGCTCTCTTGCCCGGCTATAGAAACCCAACTCCCTCCCTATCCCCCAAAAGGAAGATGGTGGACTGCAGGGGGAGGAGGGAAGCGCCATCCTGCAGTCCACTGGGTTCACGTTCACGATAGCAATCTCGTCCTGTCCTCTCCTTCCTTGCTTTTCGTGTTTCTTATTTTGCCCTACTTGCTGTCCTGCCTCACCCTGCCTCACTTCATGTCCTGCCTGCCTCACCCTGACTCACTCTTCCATAGCCTGCCTAACCTCCTAATTATTCCTCTTCCTTATACTGCCTTGTCCTGCCTCATACTGCCTTATCCCGATTCATCCCAGCTTCTCCCATGTGGTACTGTACCTTATCCATCTCGCATGCCTTACCTCGCCCTCCTTCCCTTTTCCTTTTGCCTTACTCTCCTGCCTTGCCTTTCCCTGCCTCACCTTACCCTGCTTCATTTTCCCACCCTGCCTCGCCCTCATACTCTCCCCGTCCTCCTTATTTCCTGCCGTAAATCCGTAACGTGCCTAGCCTTTCTCGTTCCTGCCTTTCCTCTCCCTGCCTAGCTTTCTGCCTCACTCTACTCCTGCCTCACCCTCCAGCTTCCTCACCCTGTCCTAAATCACCCTTGTCTCACTCTAGGCTTGTCTCACCCGGTCCTACCTCACCCTTTCCTGCCTCTCCTTGGACCTGCCTCATCTCTACCTACCTCACTTTGAACCTGTCTCACCCGGTCCTACCTCACCTTTTCCTGCCTCTCCTTGGACCTGCCTCACCTCTACCTACCCCACTTTGAGCCTGTCTCATCCTGTCCTACCTCACCCTAGCCTGCCTACCCTTTACCTTCCTAACCATCCACCTGCCTCACCCTCCACCTACCAACCCTGACCTGCCCTCATACTCTCCCCATCCTCCTTATTTCCTGCCGTAAATCCGTAACGTGCCTAGCCTTTCTCGTTCCTGCCTCCCCCTCCGCCTGCCTCACCTTACCTCACCCTCCACCTACCCCACCCACACCTGCCTGCCCAAGTATTGACTCCCTATAATTGGCGGGAACTAATGAAGGAAATTCCCCGGGGCGCCAAATTCTTCCCCCCGCCAAATTCCGTGATCCGGCCTGTGATTGGCTGTTGATTCCCGCCCCGCGTCGCATCTCCTGGCGGCTGATTGGCTACCGGAAGTAATCGGAAAAGCCCAGGTACGTATTAGCTGCTTGTGAGGCGTAGGGGACCGGGGCTAGGCCGAGTACAGGCTCTTTTTAACACCCCCATCGCTGTGAGTACGGTACGGAAATATGCTGGCTTAGTTCTTCATTTTCTTCTTCTTCTTCTACATCTTCTTCTTCTTCGTCTTCGTCTTCGTCTTCTTCTTCTTCTTCATCTTCTTCTTCTTCAGTGTTTGTCTTTCTTCCAAATACTTTTTCAATTTGGTGTCATTCTTTCACTTCTTCACCAGTTCTTATTAAATTTGGTACAGCTGTTCCATAGGCAAATACCCCTAGACTCTCCCTCCGTCCCTCCCTCTCTCTCTCTCTCTCCCTCTCTCTCTCTCTCTTTCTTATTTAGGCCATTTATAAAGGTTTTGTGGGGTCCGAAGTCAAACACACAAGCCTACGGTACATATTTAGTGAAATGTGGCAACACAAATACGCAGACTTTACCGACTTTTACGAGTAGGGATGGGGACAATGCCTGTAGAAGTGCTAGAGACTTCCCTGGTAATGTTGGTAGTCCTTATTTTTTTTTTTTTTCTCATATGATTCTTTTCATTTTTGGAAAGATTTTTGAAGAAGACTCCCTAGCATCTCTTCCTTAGCGATTTATTTTTGGATATGACTGGTTAATATTTTTTCGTGCGTTAGTTGTGTAGAGTACGGCGATATTGGAAGGATTTATAAACCACAGAGATGGACCGTAAGATGTAACAAGCAAAATAAATCACTTAGGAAAAGGTGTTAGGGAGCTTCCTCAACCGACGAGAATACGAGTCAAGATGTAATCAGAAAAATAGATCGCCAAGGAAATAGTATTAGGGAGCGTCCTCAACCGACGAGAATGCGAGTCAAGATGTAATAAGAAAACTAGATCGCCAAGGAAATGGTGTTAGGGAGCGTCCTGAACCGATTAGAATAGAAGTTAAGATTATTTTTTTCCTACGTATTAAATATATTTCTTTATCAATAGGAAGAATAACATGAAAAACAGATAACTGTAGTGAGAGATTTAACCCCTCACTACAATAGGCCTTTAGACAGCTGAAGAAAATCGTCTGGCTTAAGAATAGTACACAGAGAGGGCATACCTCCTCTTTAGACAGCACTATACTCCTCCAAGACAGCACCATCCTCCTCCAAGACAGCACCATCCCCTTCCAAGACAGCACCATCCCCTTCCAAGACAGCACCATCCTCCTCCAAGACAGCACCATCCTCCTCCAAGACAGCACCATCCTACAAGACAGCACCATCCCCTTCCAAGACAGCACCATCCCCTTCCAAGACAGCACCATCCTCCAAGACAGCACCATCCCCTTCCAAGACAGCACCATCCCCTTCCAAGACAGCACCATCCTCCTCCAAGACAGCACCATCCCCCTCCAAGACAGCACCATCCCCTTCCAAGACAGCACCATCCTCCTCCAAGACAGCACCAAACCTCCTACACACACACACACACACACACACACACACACACACACACACACACACACACACACACACACACACACAACCTAGCAAATAGGCACGCACACACAGACAGAGACAAACACACAGACAAACACAGACAGACATATATAGAGACGGACAAACAGACACAAACACAGACAGACGGACAAACGAAAATAAACGACGCCAGAACACAACATCCTCGGCACAGGTAAAAACAGATGTTACTAAAACGATCATAAATTCCTAATCGAAAAGCCTCAAATTACCTCCTGGGAACTCAGACAAACATCTTTTATTTATGCAAGGAAGAAGGAACCCAAGGCCAGCAGGACGCAAGATGGTTCCCTCGAAGAAAAAAACACAAAAAAACACAGGGAGCCAAATTCAAGATCACTCCCCTTACATTCGCAGCCGAGTCTCCTTATCAGTGCCACCACGTGAAGGTGCCCCTATTCAGCACTTTAATTATGGTACTGAAAGGGATTATTATTATTATTATTATTATTATTATTATTATTATTACTATCATTATTATTATTATTATTATTATTATTATTATTATTATCATTATTATTATTATATACAGAAGATGAAATGAGAAAGGAAATAATCATATGAATATTATAATCTATGCACCAAATTGCAGGTGTTGATTCGTATATTACTATCTATCTATCTATCTATTGCCAGACGCCTTAATCCTATACGGGGTGGCCACAAACAAATCGCCTCCACGTCTCCCTGTCCCGCGCCATTTTACTGCCCCTGCTCCCAGCTCACATCCCCCTCCCTCATATACCTCTCCACTCCATTCCTCCATCCCATCCTTAACCTCCCCCTCCCTCTCTCCCCCTCCACCTCACGTACACTCTCCTTGTTAATTATTTGTTGATACACAGAAAATTAACCCCTTCAGTCCAATGACCTCCCCACGACAACAGACAAATCGCCCGTCGGAGTGAAGGAGGAAGGGACAGCAATATGAATAGCTTTAAATTGTCTTGTTAGGCTAAAAACAGGCCAACAGTGACTAGATGGGAGTGGAGAGGGTTGAGAGAGAGAGAGAGAGAGAGAGAGGCTGCTATGACTCACTCTCAGCTGAATAAAATCCTCTGGCATTAGCTGGAATAGAGAGCCAGATTCGTGATAGCAAATTCCTCTTACCTGATTAAAAAAAAAAAATAATGTGAGGTTTACAGAAATTTAATATAGCTAGAATTCCGCTGACCGTGAGAGGGTTACCTGGTGTGTGTGTCTACTTTTTTCCTGGACAACTGTGGATGAACTCTGGGATTGGGCGTGTCATGAATATAAAAATAAATGGAAGTGAAGACTAAGGTATGTGTGAATAGGTGAGGTACGTCTGATTACTGAGGTCACAGGTGTGTCATTATGGATTACCTATACTGCTCACCTGCCCATCCCCCCCCTCCACTCACCTTACTGTGCCCCCTATCCTGCTCCACCACAACCCCACATCACACCATACCACGTCTTGCCCTCCCTGTCATGCCCCATCACACCACATCACTTGCCCTCCCCATCCTACCTCACCACCGTACACCACGCCACCTTGCCCTCCCTGTCCTGCCCCACCACACTACACCATACCATACTATACCATACCATTCCATACCATATCATACACCACACCACAAAACACCACACCATACCACACCACACCACACCACACCACACCACACCACACCACACCTTGCCATTCCTATCCTTCCCCTCCACACCAAACCTCAGCACATCACACCACACCTTGCCCTCCCTATCCTTCCACTATACACCACATCTTGCCCTCCCTATCCTTCCCTACTACACCACACCACACTTTGCTCCCCCATCCTTCCTCATCACACCACACCTTGCCCTCCCTATCCTTCCCCTCCACACCACACCTCACCACGTCTTTCCCTCCATATCCTTCCTAACCACACCACACCACACCTTTCCCTCCCTATCCTTCCCTACCACACTACACCACACCTTGCCCTCCCATCCTTCTCCCCCCCTCCATACCACACCACAGCACACCACACCACACCTTGCCCTCCCTATCCTTCCCTACCACACCACACCACACCACACTCCCCCTTACCCTGCCCTACCCCACCCTGTCATAACCAACCTCCACTACTCATATCGGTGTCCAGGTGATACGTTAATTAACACACCCCTCTGGCACCTGGAAACACCTGAATTTGTCACGCCGGTCAGACTCCTGGATAAAGTTTGCTCCTTGTTCATCACCCAGTAGTAAAAATTAGGGACCTGGGTGGAACATGGATTATTGCAGGTCGACAGGCAGTAATTGAAGCGTCATTTCTCGCACTTCAATTCGTCCTACCCTACCCTCCTTGTCCGCCTTACCCTGTCAAGCCTTTCCCTACCCTACCTTGCCCTGTCCTTCCCTAAGTTAACTCTACTGTCCCTGCCTTACCCTATCCCACCTTACCCTTCCCTGCCCCACCCCATCCATCCCCTCCCAGCACCGTCGCACCCCCATCCCCATCTCACCCCATCACACCCCACCCCTCGTCACTCCACTCCTTCCCTGCCTCACCCCACCCCACCCCACCCCACCCCACCTATCATTACCCTGCCCTACCCTACCCCACCCAACCTTGCCCTAGTTATGCTCGATCGTTATCTTTCCTTTTCTGCCCCACATCACCCAGTCTCAATAAGAGAGAGAGAGAGAGAGAAAGCTGACCCAATGCCTTTCTTCACCTTTGGCTCTTCCTGTTCTATCTTTAGCCTTACTTTTGCCATAGCAGATAAATGGATAGGAAAAAAAAGGTGTATATATATATATATATATATATATATATATATATATATATATATATATATATATATATATATATATATATCATCTCTCTCATCAGTCTCATCAGCCGTTTGAGTGTCCACTGCAGGACCGGCCTATCCCTACCGAAGTCGGGACGATACAGCCAATGTATCTCTACCAAGTGGCTTAGGCTGTCTGGTAAAGACTGTATGTAGGGTGACAAGTGCTTGTAAGTGTAATTGTAGTGTTGGAGTGGCTTTGAAAGTGTGTGAAGTCTGTGAACCAAGTGTAATCGGCCCGCGCTAGCCGACTGGGTGCATACTTTATAGTATGCGACACTGGTTCAACTACAGCACCCCTTGTGTCCGCCAGTTCAGTACGTGTTCTGAAGAACGCTCCCAAAGTTTATTACCCTGGCGGGGCGCGAACCCTCGTTCTTCATTGTACGAACACGCACAGTTTACCACTGTACCACAGAGGCTCCATATATATATATATATATATATATATATATATATATATATATATATGGGAGGGAGAGAGAAAGAAGTTAATTACCAGCCGTACTATAAATTTTACAGAAGATGGCAAACCAGGCAGAGAGAGAACTGTCATAATCAGCTCTCATGATGCCATATGACCCTGATCACACTAATTAGCAACACTTTTGTAATAACCATGGCGTAGGAGAGAGAGAGAGAGAGAGAGAGAGAGAGATTCACACAAACGATAGCTACTCAGAATAGAGGATAATATACAAGCGCTCTCTCTCTCAATCCCCCCCTCTTACCTCAACTTAAAAAAAGATAAGTAGAGTAAAATACCGCTCTAAAAAAAAGAAAGAAAAAGAAAAAGAAAGAATATTCATGAGGGGACATTAATAAAATAGTTGGAAATTGGACATCAGTATATGTGTTGTGTATTCCTTTCGCCATTTCAATCATCACAGTATTGTTGTCCCGCAGGCTGGGAGAAATCCGATTGCTTAGGGCCACTCCGATTGGTTTGAAAAATATATAGATAAATAAATTGGTGTAAAAAAATGTCGTATCTTCATTATTTACTTTTTTTTAACTATCTATCTATCTATCTATAGCCCGACGCCCTAATCCCGCAAAGGGTGGCCGCAGACAAAACGCCTCCAAGTCACTCTGTCACCCACCATTCGACTACCTTCCCCCCAACTCACCCCCCCTCCCTCATATACCTCTCAACTCCATCCCTCCACCTCATCTTCGGTCTACCCCTCCCTCTCCCCCCCTCCACCTCACCTACATACACCCTCTTAGTCAGTCTTTCATTCTCCATTCTCTCCGCATGTCCAAACCACCTCAGTGTATTTCTCCTAATCTTTTCAACCACATCCACATCTACCCCACAACGTTCCTTCACTTCTTCATTCGTCAACCTGTCCCTCCACGTCACTCCACATGCTCCTCTCAAGTAACTCATTTCCACTGCTCTCACTCTTGACTTGTTCCCCTCTTGCAAGGTCCACGCCTCGCTTCCATACGTCAGGGTAGGGATCACAATACCATCATGCAGTGACTTCTTAACTTCCATACTCACCTCCTTATTTCTCATCACTGCTTTCAGTGTACCAACAACCTTTCTTCCCTGCTGTACCCTTTCACGTACTTCAACCCCCAAAGTTCCATCCTTACTCATCACACTACCCAAGTACTTGAATGCACTCACATTCTCCATATCCTCACCATCCAACCTCACTGCACACTCTGTGACTTCATTCCTCTCAAACACCATAACTTTACTTTTGTTTACATTAACTTTCAGCTTCCTCCTCCTACACACTGTCCCAAATTCATTCACCAAACCTTGCAACTCCCATTCATCTTCACTCAACAATACTGTATCATCAGCAAACAGCAACACCGGAAGCTTCCAACTCTCACCCTCATTCATTAGGGCCACCCCCACATCCACTTTTTATAATTTGTAAAAAAGGTATCTACATTATTTATTTGTTTGTTCTTCCATTTTTTTGTATATATTTTTTTCAAGCTGGTTCGTAGTTCCCAAATTCTGAGGTACCGTCTTCGCCTTAACCTGGTCAATGTCTTTATCATTTTGTGTCTGATTTGGGATAGTTCAGTGGCAGAGAAAGACAGTATTACGCCTTTACATCCTTCCCATTGCACTTCTGTTTGGCTAAAGTTACATGCTAGTGTTCATCTATTGTTCCAGCTCGGTATTTGA
>NC_137006.1:41424240-41431740 GCF_032717465.1 Coenobita brevimanus | reverse complement strand
ATAGATAAATAGATAGATAGATAGACGGATAAATATTCACTCATTAAATTACAACCTAACAGATAGACAGACAGATAATAGATAGATAGACGGATAGATAGACAGACAGACAGATAGGTAGATAGTCACTCATGAAATTGTAACCTACCTCCACTTTCTTGACACATAAAAGATCCATCAACAACAAATTTAATATATTATAAACCTATACAGTTAATATCAACTTTAACTCTCACCCAAAAAAATAAAATAGAAAAAAAACGAAAAAAAAAAATCCATTTGTAGTTTTTCATTATTTTATTGTATTTATTTATTTTTTTTTTTTGGGGGGGGGCCAAAAAAATTTAATTACGTTGCTCTGCCCCCCAAAAATCGCCTATTGGAAAAAAATTATTGGGTAACTTATTTATTTTTTTATTTTTTGCTTTTTTTTTTTGTAATGGATAAAGTGTCGTTGTTATGGTTTTATCTCAGGCTTGTATTATGGTGCCTTGTACCCTCTCGCATCAGGCATTTTCAAAACTACACTCTTTCTACTCTAACTTGGCCCAAAATTGCCATCTCCCCGTCTTGATTCCTGCGTTGTAGCAATAGATTAACACTAGAATGCGTTGCTAGTCACGAAGAAGTGCTATGAAAGGGACGTAAAGGCGTAGTCATGTTTCCAGCCACTGCTATACTCATTCTACTCTAACTTGGCCCAAAATTGCCATCTCTCCATCATGACTCCTGCGTTGTAGCAATAGGTTAACACTAGAATGCGTTGCTAGTCACGAAGAAGTGCTACGAAAAAGGATGTAGAGCTGTAGTCTTGTTTTCCTGCCATTGAGCTGCGTGAAATAAGCTACAAAAGGACGAAACTCTGGGCCAGGTTAAAGTGAAAGGACTATAGGCAGAGATTGTCGTGTTTTTACAGATCATCTTTACGTACCGTAGCTTAGTGACAGCATAATACCACGACTCCAAATTCTTCCCATAGCACTTCTTCGTGACTAGTACCACATTCTAGTGTGTGCACCATGTTAGAGAGAGAGACAGAGACAGAGAGAGAGAGAGAGAGAGAGAGAGAAAGGAATTGTAGTTGTGTAATATATAGTGCTTGTGGATGAGAGAGAGCGAGAGAGAGAGAGGAACTGTGGTTGTGTAATGTAAAGTGGGTGTGGATGAGCAAGAGAGAGAGAGAGAGAGCTGTGGTGAGTGAGTAAGGGTGAGGGAGTGAGGTAGAGGTGAAGAGGACTCGAGAGAAATGGAAATGCTTTTATGTTTAGTGGCAGAGAGAGAGAGAGAGAGAGAGAGAGAGAGAGAGAGAGAGAGATGTATGGAGGGACTAGGAAGGAAAGGTAAGATTGGAGGTAGGGAAGGATGGGGAGGGTGGGTGGAGATAAGTAGGGAGGAGTGAGAGAGGAAGGGAGGAAGTAGAAGGGGAAGGGAGAGGTAAGGGGGAGGATGGAAGGCTTGGAGGGGGAGGAGGGAGAGAGGGAGAAAGCTTGTGGTGCGGGAGGGAATATGAGGGGGTAAGGAAGGGAGAAAGGAGTGAGGGAGGGAGTGAGGTATGAGGGAGAGGAGAAGGAGAGAGAGAAATATGGTGAGGGAGACAAAGTTACGTGACCTAGGGAGGATTTAGGTGAACTTTTTGAGAGAGAGAGAGAGAGAGAGAGAGAGAGAGGTACGACAAGAGGCCCTAAGTGTTCTAATTAACATATAGTCCCTCCTCTCTTTTCATTCCTTCTTTTCTCTCTCTCCTCTTTTTCTCTCACCCTCCTACTCTTCTCACCCCTCTTCTCCTGTCCTCTTACCTCTCATCCTTCCTCCTCTTTGCCCTCCTTCTCCTCTTCTCGCCCCTTCTCCTCTCCTTTCACCTCTCCCCTCATCTCTCTTTCTCCCTTGTCCTCTTTGGTGCCTTTCGTTGCTTCACTCCTAACCAAAATTCTTTCTTTCTTTCTTTCTCTACTTCTATCTATCTATCTCTCTTTCTTCCTTCCTTCCTTTCTTTCTTTCGTACCTTCAGTCCCTGTTTTTTTTATCTTTTGCTGCTTTGAATAGAACGTTCTTTAATTAGGAAAAGCACGTTTCTTTCCTTCCATTGGCAGTCTAAAAAAGTCTGCTCAATAGAAGATGGAGACTAAGGCAGTGTGTGGTATGGCTAAAGTGTGGTAGTGTGTGTGGTGTGGTAGTGTGTGGTGTGGTGTTGTGTGTGTGGTGTGGTAGTGTGTGTGTGGTGTGTGGTAGTGTGTGTGGTGTGTGGTAGTGTGTGGTGTGGTAGTGCGTGTGTGTGGTGTGATGGTGTTCGCTGTATGGAAGGTGTGACTATGTGTAAACTGTGAGTGTGTGAGGTGGGGTAGTGTGTGTGTTGTGGTAGTATGAAGTGAGGGTGTGTGGTACGTGGCTGAGATATGTCAAAAGTGTGACAGTGTGAGGTGTGACAGTGAGATGTGTGGTATTAGAAAGTATGGCAGGGATAGTGTGTGTGTGTGTGTGTGTGTGTGTGTGTGTGTGTGTGTGTGTGTGTGTGTGTGTGTGTGTGTGAGGTGTAGCAGTAGTATGAGTTGAGTGTGTGGTGTGTTAATGTGTGGTGTGACAGTTTAATGTGCGTGCGAGGTATGAGGGTGGCAGTGTAAGGTCTGGCTGTGTTAGGTATGGCAGAGACGTATAAGAAGGATAGCAGTGTAAGGTGCGATAGACATATAAGAGGATGTGGTAGTGTTTGATGTGGCAGTGGGCGTTTTGACAGAGTGAGGCGTGGTATAAGTGTAAGGGCATTGATGTCAAAAGTAGGCGGGGTTCGGAATCGGGAAAGAGGGGAGGTTTTGCCCCCGAATGGATGCCGCAGATGCCCCACCGAACGTACACAGAGCCATCACGCGTAGGCTTTCGTCAGCGGCAGGTGGTGGAGTGAGTAATAGTGTGAACTGAAGCAGGGGAAGAGGTGACAGTCAAGTTACGAGTGGCAGTGCAAAGTGACGTGAACGGAAAGCTATATGAGTGAAGATAAATACGTGAAGCATTCCCCTTGACACCACGAGCTCAGTAACTTCTCCGCCTATGACAGGAGACACGAAAGCACAGTTCCTACAAGCCTGAGAACAATAATGCTAATCTATATGACGTTACGGCCTCGCGGTGCACCAGGAAACAACAGCTACAAGAAGTCAAGGTTGTTTTGATAAGGACAGACAAATGGGCCTAGTGTGTTTGGCCCTCCTGTCGACGTAAACACACAGGGATATGACAAGCCAGACACAGAATGGGGTGTTGTTGGTGACGTGGAATGGATGAAATCGTTTAGCTTATTCTGGCCACCCCCAGACGGTTTTATTAGGGTTGTGAAAGATATCCGGTAAAGATAATAATAATAATAATAATAATAATAGCAGCAGCAGCAGTAGTAGTAGTAGTAGCAGTAGTTGTAGTAGTAGTAGTAGTAGTGGTGGTGGTATAGTAGTAGTAGTAGTATGTAATAATAATAATAATAATAATAATAATAATAATAATAATAATAATAATAACAACAACAACAACAGTAGTAGTAGTAGTAGTAGTAGTAGTCGTAGTAGTATATATTAATAATAATAATAATAATAATAATAATAATAATAATGCTGATGATTTTTATACCTAACCCCCTCCAGCTGGCAAACCCTCTCCTGAATGAAATAAAATCGTCTTTACCTGGAAAAAAGAACGAAGAAATACGATATTGCAGGGAAGAGTGAACGATAATTTGTAAGAGGTGAACGAAATTTTATGGGAAAGTAA
Source organism: Coenobita brevimanus (assembly GCF_032717465.1). NCBI lineage: Eukaryota > Metazoa > Arthropoda > Malacostraca > Decapoda > Coenobitidae > Coenobita > Coenobita brevimanus. The sequence goes on along the minus strand of NC_137006.1, from coordinate 41,427,984 downwards.
GAGAGACGAAAATATTAACTAGAGAAATGCTACTCCTCCTTCCTACGCATCTCAGCCCGAGTATGAGTCACGATCGTATTCAGGTTGGTAATCCGCAACACCGCCTCCTTTCCGATTCATTTTACGCTTTGCAAATTAATATCCTTTTGTGTGTAATCAGTGCATACTTTGTCTATATTAAAAGGATGGTATGCAAGAGGATGATAAGGTGTATATATATGCAAAGAAAATCGCCTAGGAAAAGGTGTTAGGGAGTCTTCACAGAGTATACAACCCTTAAGGTGCATATATGCAATGTAATTTGCCTAGGAAAAGGTGTTAGGGAGTCTTCACATACAACCCTTAAGGTGTATATATGCAAAGTAAATCTGTCATGAAAGACTTTGTAACTTCTTTGTAGTGATGTTTTATATATATTAGACTTGTGGACGAGCGGTTGTTATACGTGAGTAGCTTTGTAAGTAGATAATCTTGGTTCCCTTTTGTCATGCAATGACAGGAGAGGTAAAGAATAGTATGAGACTATTTTTATTTGTCTTGGAAATATTAACAAAGTCTCTCACACACGAGTGAAGTATAAGTAGAGTCCCGCTAGCTACCTCCCTGTCTCTCTCTCTCTTTCTCTCTCTCTCTCACTCTCTCTTCCATGTTGCTAAGCTCGTTCTCCCTACTACCTGTTGGTTCTAATGCTAGCCTCCTTCTGCCGCTCTGCTTCCTAAATTCTGGTGAAGCAGGGGTCGTGTCATGTGTGTTACACTGTGGTTGGAAAGTTCTAGAAACCTGTGTGTGAGTATGTGTGTATGTGTGTGTATGGTCACTAGGCATTGTGTGTATGGTATCTCGCTGACACACTACCTACATCATCCCCTGACTTGCTACTTCCTGTGTATTGTCAACATTTCCTCAGTTAACTTGCAAGATCATTTCCCTTTCCCAGGCTTGCATGGAGCTGTCTATCTATCTATTTATCAATCTGTCTATTATGATTTGTAATTATAATATGGACTCATAACAAATCGCCTAGAAAAAGGTGTTAGGGAGTCTTGACATAGTATACTGTACAACCCTTAAGGTGTATATATGCAAAGTAAATCGCCTAGGAAAAGGTGTTAGGGAGTCTCCACATAGTATACAACCCTTAAGGTGTATATATGCAAAGTAAATCGCCTAGGAAAAGGTGTTAGGGAGCTTTCACATAACAACCCTTCAACCTGTCTCCCCATTAAAGTGTGGTTTTAGTCTTGCTCTCTTCAGACGATTTTATGCAGCTTACTATAGAGCTTTCGCATTAGAGGGATTAGAGCTTTCTTTAACCCCTTCATTACGAGGTCTCTCCCCTCCCCCCAGCTTAGTAAAATCGTCTGGAGTTACCTAGAATAAATAGCAAGAGAGAAGGAGTTAGGACCATTAGCCTGAGGACGGTTTTTCTCAGTCTTTCTTACCTTCAGAGGATTTTATTAATTTTTTTTTTTCTCTCTCTCTCTCTCTCTCTCTCTCTCTCTCTCTCTCTCTCTCTCTCTCTCTCATGCCAAGATCAGAGTAACATAACCTGAAAATAAGTTCCCTTGTTGTTCAGAGAGAGAGAGAGAAATGTGTGTGTGTGTGTGTGTGTGTGTGTGTGTGTGTGTGTGTGTGTGTGTGTGTGTGTGTGTGTGTGTGTGTGTGTCATTTCAACCTATTTTGCTGGGTATGATAGTGGTAACTGTGGTAATGATGTTAGTGGTGTGGTGGTGGTAGTTGTGGTAGTTATGGTAGTGCTTGTGGTAGTGTTGGTCATGATGGTGATAATGGTGATGATAGTGGTGGAAGTAAGAATAGTGGTTGTTGGGGTAGTGTTAGTGGTTGTAGTAGAGTAAGTAGTAGTGATGATAATGGCGGTAGTAGTAGTTGTGGAAGTGGTGGTTGTGGTAGTATAAGTGGAAGTGATGAGAGTTGTGGTCATGGCAGTGGTAGTGACAGTGGTGGGTGTGGTAGTGGTAGTGATGATTGTAATAGTCATGTTAGTGGAGGCTGTGGTGGCGGCCCCATACATTAAACGTGAATTATAAGCTAGTCTCCCCTTTTCCACCTTCTCCTACGTTCGCCGGTATTGAAATAAAATGTATTGGAATAATATATGAGTAAATCTAGGCCACAATGTAAGAAGACAGAGCAGAAATGTAGGGAAGGCAAGATACTGTCCCCCTTGTGTCAGAAATACCGCAAGCCTAACCAAACAAGGCAAAAATATCAGACAATAAAATACCCAAACTTTGCCTTACACCGCGGGATGGCAGTGCAGAAAGGCAGTATTTTCAGAGTGCTGTCCCCACGTACGTAAGAAGCAAAAGACCTAACCTGACCTATCCTAACCTAACCAAACCTAACATAACCAATCCAAATCTCCCCTCACCTCACCTTACCTCACCTAACCTAACCTAATCTGACCCAACCTAACCTAACCTAACGTAAAGCTCAGGAGGGCAATGCATTAAGATGATATACTACAATAAATGGTAAATGGTGGCCTCTTGCACGTCAGAATTAGTACGAGATCCAACCCAACCCTACCCAACTCACCCCAACCCAACCCAGTCCAAACCCACCCCATCCCAACCCAACCCAACCCAACCCACCTCAACCCAACTCAACCTAAACCTACCTAACCTAACCCAACCTAACCCAACCCAACCCAACCCAGCCTTACCTTACGTAATATATAGCGTGGGAAGACAGGACAGAGGACTGAGCTTAGTGTAGACAAAGTGCTGCCCTTTCGTATGTCAGAAACAGAGGACTAACCTGACCTGACCTGACCTCACTAAACCAAGCAAAACCAAACCACAAAACACGCCAAACCTTTCCCAAACCGATCTAGCCTAACCCATACCGTAGGAGGGTCGTGCAGAAGGCTGAGTGTAGTGTGCAAGAAGTACCACGAGATCGAGCCTGGCCAGAACCTAACCTCCCTAACCTAATCAATCCCAACCTACACGTATACAGTCGGAAGGCAGTATCGAATGCCTAGTGTAGTGCATGCAAGGTTCTGCCATCTCGTATGTCAGAAATGGAGAATTAACCTCGCATCATAACAAACCATTCCCAACCTAACCCAACCCTACCCAACCTCTCCTAACCTAACCCAACCCTACCTAACCCTACCCAATCTCTCCTAACCCTACCTAACCCTACCCAACCTCTCCTACCCCATACCACAGGGAGGCAGTGGGGAAAAGTGAGGGTAGTGGAAGCAAGGTGGTGTGTCCTGTCGTATGTCAGAGCTAGTCCGAGATGCGACAGGGGGTGCAGGCTGGCGGGAAGCATAGGATTTGCATAATGACTCCCCCGACCGCCACCAGACCAACTTCTAACCCATGAATAGAAAAAGAGGGCGGGTGTGGGGGGAGTTGGTGTGTGTGTGTGTGTGTGTGTGTGTGTGTGTGTGTGTGTGTGTGTGTGAATATTTGTCATTTGTGTGTATTTAAAATGCCTATCATTTGTGTCTGTTGTGTTAGTAGGGTGTGAATAGCTGTGGTGTGTGTGTGTGTGTGTGTGTGTGTGTGTGTGAACGAGAAACAAACAGACTACAGGTGGGGGGAGAAGGTGCAACAGAAACGAGAAAGCTGGAGGAGAGAAGGAAAAAGAAAAAACTCCAGGTTAGTTTATGGTTCCCTCATGGTTCACGCTGCGTTGCTCCGTCCCAGGATGAAAGCGAATCGAACCAGACGTGAAGCTCAGATCGACACAAATCTATCAACATATAAC
>NC_137006.1:41409240-41419240 GCF_032717465.1 Coenobita brevimanus | reverse complement strand
ATCCCATCCCATCCCATCCCAACCCAACCCAACCCAGCCCAACCCAGCCCAACCCAACCCAACCCAACCCAACCTAACCCAATCCAACCTAACCCAATCCAACCCAACCCAACCCAACCCAACCCAACCTAACCCAACCCAACCCAACCCAACCCAACCTAACCCAACCCAACCCAACCCAACCCAACCCAACCTAACCCAACCCAACCCAACCCAACCCAACCCAACCCAACCTAACCCAATCCAACCCAACCCAACCTAACCCAATCCAACCCAACCCATCCTAACCCAATCCAACCCAACCTAACCCAAACCAAACCAAACCAACTCATCCCATCCCATCCCATCCCATCCCAACCCAACCCAACCCAACCCAACCTAACCTAACCCAACCCAACCCAACCCAACCCAACCCAAACCAAACCAAACCAACTCATCCCATCCCATCCCATCCCATCCCAACCCAACCTAACCCAACACAACACAACACAACACAACACAACCTAACCCAACCCAACCCAACCCAACACAACACAACACAACCTAACCCATCCCATCCCTACCCAACCTAACCCAACCCAACCCAACCTAAATCAAACCAAACCAAACCAACCCAACCCAACCCAACCCAACCTAACCTAACCCAACCCAACCCAACACAACACAACACAACACAACACAACCCAACACAACACAACACAACACAACACAACATAACCTAACCCATCCCATGCCAACCCAACCCAAACCAAACCAAACCAACCCCTCCCATCCCATCCCAACCCAACCCAAACCAAACCAAACCAACTCCTCCCATCCCATCCCAACCCATCCCAGACCAACCCAACCGTAAATTTCAAAAGCAATGGTAAAAAAAAAAAAAAAAGAAAGAAAAAGGAAAGCTGTCTTGTTTTATTTTCTTGTCACAATCATGCAAAACACCAAAGCAAGGAACTAAAGCTGTCTGTTTTACTCCTGTCAGTCTCATTTAGAAGAAAACACTAGGGCTGTTTATTTTGCATCTATTTTACACTGTTTGACGTCCCTTGAAAACAGCGGTCGTAAAAATAGAGTTAAGATTGAGAATTCCACACATTATAATCCACCTCAACACACACACACACACACACACACACACACACACACACACACACACACAGAGGAAACATGACAGGAACTTGGCTGTGACTGAGAGAGGATACACAGTTGAGATGTGTTGGTGTGTGTGTGTGTGTGTGTGTGTGTGTGTGTGTGTGTGGCTCGGTTCACCCCATTAGATTTGTTTCCTCTCTCTCTCTCTCCCTCTCCCTCTCTCTCTCTCATATCCCTTTGCCTTTCTCGCTCTCCCTTTGTCAGCGAATTGTCCCTGTCTCTCTTTCTCAGTCTCTCCAGCCGGGTCTTTGTTTCCCTCTTTCTCTGTACTGCCTCTGTGTCTTTGTCTCTCCACGCACCTGTCTGTTTTACCTCTGTCTCTCTTCCACTGTGTCTGCCTACTCCCTCCCTTTCATGTAGCTTCCTATTTTTTTCAGTTGTATCTCCAATTTGCTGTCTTCCTCTGTCCTCCTCTCTCTTTTCCTGCCTCCTTCCTTCTCCCCCTCCTTCACTTCCTCCTTCTCTGACACACTTACATAGCCACCAATGCCATATATATATATATATATATATATATATATATATATATATATATATATATATATATATATATATGTATGTATATATATATATGTATATTATTGTTTAAAATTCAAGTTATTTACATTCTTCCGTCTCACTCTCTTTACAACACCAACAGGAATAATTTCAGACTTCGTGACTGTTATCCCATATTTATAATTTATTCAAGAAAGCACGAGACATTTTTTCATCTATCCATCCATCCATCATCCATTCCTATTTTGTCCCATGAGGAGCGCAGGAGCCTGGGGCAAGGCAAGTTGGTGCTGACATTTAACATGAAAGTGACCAGCCTTACTCAACCCTGAGTGGCATTACGTGAGCAATAAACCCCAACCGCCCCTTGGATAGAAGCCTGAATCCACTCAATCCGATTGGAGCGCCTAAAATATACAGGCATACAGTTTTACTGGAATCTGCTGATTATTTAGAACTAACAAAACATAACTAGAGAATTAACTGGTTTAACGCGTAGCTCTGATCGTTTGAGTTCTTTCGTCTTTTTCTTTAATGCAGAGAAGGAACTGAAGGGTAGGACCCAGCTAAGTCACTTTCTCCAGGATAAAGCAAGCAAAACAGAGCCAAATTCAACATCCGTTCATTTCAAGATATCTGGACAAATTGCGTTTAAAATACTGGAGGTCATATGCGGAGGGAAGTACAGACTGAGGGCATTTCCAGAACTGACTCGTTGCATACATGAAGAACTGGAAGTATTGGGTAATTTTTTCACTGAGCTGAACAGAAAAGGGATGAGAGTGTATTGCCAGACGGGTGCTACACGCTGTCGTAAAGGAGGAGGAGTGCAAGCATCCCAATGATTGTAGGCTGTGTGTTCTTTGATTTCCACTCCAAGTTTACGTGGGAAATAGGTTGATGATGATGATGGTAATAATGAGATGATGATGATGATGATGGTCCAGTTCCGGCTATCGTGTAATGAGTGTGCTACTGTAGGCTACACGGGCGGAACCGCCTTTGTGTTGTGACACAAAAGCAGCAACAATACAGAACATCCTCCAGCCCCCCAGTCCTTAGAGAAAATGAGGCGGAGTGCTGAGAGGCGGCCCGGCTGAATACGAGTCAACTGGGGAGGCCTTTGAGCATCACTCCTGGTCCACAGATCTACTGATGAGCACCCTCCCACACAGTACCTCGCCTCAGTACTGTCGCCACTTCACCTGCACCACCTGTTTTTATGTTTCCTGTCAGTACCAACACCACAATTTATTCCATTGCCTTTTTTTTTTTTTTGCTACATTCAGACTTCTATTCCCCTTTTAACCTTCTCAAACAGTACCTCTCCTCAATACTGCCATCATTTCACTCCCACCACCTTTTATTTCTTCTTCTTCTTCTTCTTATTATTATTATTATTATTATTATTATTATTATTATTATTATCCGCAGTACCTCTTCCCAGTACCACCACGTAAAGCCTAATTTATCAGTAGTGTCGGGTCAGTATTTTGACGCTGATACTGTCTATAACCAGTAGGCTTTATTCCGGTAGGGTTGGCGTCTCTGTTTTCTTCGTCATCAGTCTGCCCTCCCTCCGTCTTCGTTCCATACCACTCACATTCATATACCTCTCCAACCCGTCCTTCCACATTATCCTATTGTCTTCCTCTTCTCCCTCCCCTCCTCACTTACCTACTGTACACTCTCCTAGTCAGTCTCGTAATCTCATACCTTCCACCTGACCAAACCACCTCAGGGTACTCCACTTAACACTTTCCAGCACATCCACACCAACACCACAACACTACCCAACTTTCTCACTTGTCAGTCTCTCTCTCCACGAAACTCCACACGCCCCTCTCGGGTAACTCATTTCCATTCCTCTCACCTTGACTCTCGTCCTTCCAGTTGAGTCTACGCTTCACTTCCGTACGTTAGAGTTGGGATCACTATACTTCTGTGCATTGATTTTTTTATTTTTTTACTTCCATGTTCATCTCCCCCTTCCTTTCACTGTGCGATCCTCTCAGTTTTAACATCATCCTTTGCTTGGTGTTGTCGCGGAAACATCTGAACCACCAACATCAATCCATCATTTCTTCCTGTGACCTTAACACCATCGCTCCTCACCCCAGTCTCTCTCTCTGTCGTTGATGTTGTTGTTGTTTGTTTTTGTTGCTGAGAACCCCGGCTCATGTCTCTGTGAACCCAGTGGACTGCAGGAGACTAAAGACATCAACTGGTCGCTCCCAGAACTCTTTTGTTGAGCTTATGTATTGTTTGTGTTGTGTTAGTGTGGTGTGTGTGGTGAGTGTGTTGTGGTAATGAGTATGTGGTGAGTGTGTTGTGATAGTGTGGTGTACAGTATGTGGTGAGTGTGTTGTGATATTGTGGTGTATGTGGTGAGTGTGTTGTGGTAGTGTGGTGTATGTGGTGAGTGTGTTGTGATAGTGTGGTGTATGTGGTGAGTGTGTGGTGATAGTGTGGTGTATGTGGTGAGTGTGTTGTGGTAGTGTGGCGTATGTGGTGAGTGTGTGGTGATAGTGTGGTGTATGTGGTGAGTGTGTGGTGATAGTGTGGTGTATTTGGTGAGTGTGATGTGATAGTGTGGTGTTTGTGGTGTGTTGTGGTGTGGGAGCAAAGTGGATTATGTCTGTGTTGGTATTGTGGTAGGGAGGGTGGTGGCCGCATTGCAATTTGACAGGGTGTACTCGTCCTTCTTACCATCAAGCAGTTAAGGACACACACTCAAGCACCATCCATCGTCACCCTTATCCTCAGTTCTCGTCGGTTAAGGAAGCTCCCTAACACCTCTTCCTTAGCGATATATTTTTGGATTCGGCTGGTTAATATCAGTGTGTATGTTATTATATTAATGTTCTATTATGGTGGTATTTGAATGATCTGCATGACATAGATGAGGATGGGAAGGAGGAATGAGCAAAATAAATCGCCTAGGAAGAGGTGTTAGGGAACTTCCTCAACCAACGGGACTAGAGGATGATAAAAGAGTATAACTTGAATAGTGTATTCTCTCTCTCTCTCTCTCTCTCTCTCTCTCTCTCACACACACACACACACACACACACACACACACACACACACACACACGACAGAGTATGAAAAAGGGAAATGAGGAAGGAAATGAAAGGAAATTCGGAGAGGGCGTGGAAAGGGTAGAGAGAAAGAGAGAGAGAGAGAGAGAGAGAGAGAAAGAGAGAGAGAGGGAGATTCACAACGCCTCACCCAAGCTACTAGGAAATGCCTGGTGGGGGAAGCACTCTGATTCGGAAAAATGTAATTTAATCCGGCACGCAAGACGCAGGGGAAGGTTGGGGGTAACTCGCTCACTGGCGGGTGGTGCGAGAGAACGAGGCACCTCCTGAGAGAGAGAGAGAGAGAGAGAGAGAGAGAGAGAGAGAGAGAGGTAATTTGGATTTATAATATGGCGGAATATATGGGTTTGCCTTATGTATGTGCACCTGTACGTGTGTGTGTGTGTGTGTGTGTGTGTGTGTGTGTGTGTGTGTGTGTGTGTGTGTGTGTGTGTGTGTACCATCTCAGTTTCCCTCTCGCAGTTAGTCTCTCATACAATCAACACTCACCTAACATTTACCTTTATCATTCACACCTCGCTTCATTCACGTCCTTCACTCTTACTCACCTTACACTTTACTCATCCTTACACCTCATCCTCAGCCCTAACCTATCACTCATCCTCACTTCATACACCACTCATACTCATCCTCATACACCCATCCTCACACTCTCACACTTCACCCTCTCCTTGTCTTCCTCAGCCATCATCCTTACTCATCCTCACTTCATACTGTATTCCTCATCCTCACTTTATTCCTCATACCTCACATCCAACTCATCCTTATCCTCATATACCTATCCTCACATCCTCAAACTCACATCCCCTCTCCGTCCTTCCCTTTGCTCTCTTTTCCACGCCCTTCCTTTCTCGCTCCCCCTCACACCCTCTCTCTCTCACACACTCTTTCCCTCTCTCTCGCTCTCTCTCATACACCCTTTCGTTCACACACACCCTTACACACTCTCTCACCCTTACTCACCTCCTCCCTCCCTCACACACTCCTTCCCTCTCACTCTCCCTCACACCTTCTCTCCCTCACCCCTTTCTCACACTCTCTTTCTCTCTCACACTTTCCCACACACTCTTCCACTCCCAAGATATTACCTGCACACAATAGGCACACACACACACACACACACACACACACACACACACACACACACACACACACACACACACACACACACACACACACACACAGGGTATGAAAAAGGGAAATGAGGAAGGAAATGAAAGGAAATTTGGAGAGGGGGAGGAAAAGGGAGGGAGAGGGAGAGAGAGGAGGGGAGGTGGGGAAGAAGAGGTGAGGTACTGGGGAGAGAGAGAGAGAGAGAGAGAGAGAGAGAGAGAGAGAGTACATCTTCTGTATTCCACTGAAGACAAGGAGAAGAGAGGAGAGGAAAGAGGAAGAAAGAGAAGGAAGAGAGAGAGAGAGAGAGAGAGAGAGAGAGAGAGAGAGAGAGAGAGAGAGAGAGAGAGAGAAAGTTAAACATCTGTCTTGAATCATTTTCTTTCTCCATTACATAGAGTAGAGGAGAGGAAAGAAGAGGAGAGGAGAGAAGAGAGGAAAGGAAGGTAGAGGAGAGGAAAGGAGAGGAGAGGAGAAGAGAAGGAAAGACGGGGAGAGGTAAGGAAAAGAGAGAGAAGAGAAGAGGAGAGGAAAGGAAAAGAGAGAGAAGAGAAGAGGAGAGGAGAGGAAAAGAGAAGAGTGAAGAGAACTGAAGTGTGGATTTCGTGGTGTGGTTGTGTGATGTAGGTGTGGTAGTGTGGTGTGGGTGTGGTAGTGTGGTGTGGGTGTGGTAGTGTGTGGGTGTGGTTGTGTGGTGTGGGTGTGGTAGTGTGGTGTGGGTGTGGTAGTGTGGTGTGGGTGTGGTGTAGGTGTGGTAGTGTGGTGTGGGTGTGGTAGTGTGGTGTGGGTGTGGTAGTGTGGTGTGGGTGTGGTGTAGGTGTGGTAGTGTGGTGTAGGTGTGGTAGTGTGGTGTGGGTGTGGTAGTGTGGTGTAGGTGTGATAGTGTAATGTAGGTGTGGTAGTGTGGTGTAGGTGTGGTAGTGTGGTGTAGGTGTGGTAATGTGGTGTAGGTGTGGTAGTGTAGTGTAGGTGTGGTAGTGTGGTGTAGGTGTGGTAGTGTGGTGTAGGTGTGGTAGTGTAGTGTAGGTGTGGTAGTGTGGTGTAGGTGTGATAGTGTAATGTAGGTGTGGTAATGTGGTGTAGGTGTGGTAATGTGGTGTGGGTGTGGTAATGTGGTGTAGGTGTGGTAGTGTAGTGTAGGTGTGGTAGTGTGGTGTAGGTGTGATAGTGTAATGTAGGTGTGGTAATGTGGTGTAGGTGTGGTAGTGTGGTGTAGGTGTGGTAGTGTGGTGTAGGTGTGGTAGTGTGGTGTAGGTGTGGTAGTGTGGTGTGAGTATGGTTGTGTGGTGTGGGTGTGGTAGTGTGGTGTGGGTGTGGTAGTGTAGTGTAGGTGTGGTGTGGGTGTGGTAGTGTGGTGTGGGTGTGATAGTGTGGTGTGGGTGTGGTAGTGTGGTGTGAGTATGGCTGTGTGGTGTAGGTGTGGTAGTGTGGTGTAGGTATGGTAGTGTGGTGTAGGTGGTGTAAATGTGGTGTGGGTGTGGTAGTGTGGTGTGGGTGTGGTAGTGTGGTGTGGGTGTGGTAGTGTGGTGTAGGTGTGGTAGTATGGTGTAGGTGTGGTAGTGTGGTGTGAGTATGGTTGTGTGGTGTGGGTGTGGTAGTGTGGTGTGGGTGTGGTAGTGTAGTGTAGGTGTGGTAGTGTGGTGGAGGTGTGGTAGTGTGGTGTAGGTGTGGTAGTGTGGTGTGGGTGTAGTGAGGATAACAGCGGTGTAGGTGTATATGGAGCAAGGTTGGGTTAAGCTGGGGGGTAGGTATAAAGAATTCATTGCTCTCTCTCTCTCTCTCTCTCGTGTCAGTCCCCACCCATAGTCCCCACTCACAGTCCCCATCCACAGTCCCCACCCACAGTCCCCCACCCACAGTCCCCATCCACAGTCCCCACCCACAGTCCCCATCCACAGTCCCCACCCACAGTCCCCACCCCATAGTCCCCACTCACAGTCCCCATCCACAGTCCCCACCCACAGTCCCCCACCACACAGTCCCCATCCACAGTCCCCACCCACAGTCCCCACCCACAGTCCCCATCCACAGTCCCCATCCACAGTCCCCATCCACAGTCCCCCACCCACAGTCCCCACCCTCAGTCCCCACCCACAGTCCCCATCCACAGTCCCCACCCTACAGTCCCCACCCACAGTCCCCACCCACAGTCCCCATCCACAGTCCCCACCCACAGTCCCTCACCCACAGTCCCCACCCTCAGTCCCCACCCACAGTCCTCACCCACAGTCCCCACCCTACAGTCCCCCCACAGTCCCCACCCACAGTTTGCCTGGTAAGATCTGCTTTAAAATCGACTCTCTTGCTTCCTGCTTCCCTTCCCTCCCTCTCCCCGTCCCCTCATTTCCCCTCCCCCCTCCTCCCCCCATTTTTCCTCCCTCTCCCCTTCCCCTCATTTTCCCTCCCCCCTCCTCCCCCCCATTTTCCTTCCCCTCCCTTCCCCATAAACATCATCCTTCCTTTTTCTTTTCCTATTTCCTTTTCCTTCCCTCATTTCCACATCTTTCTTCCTCCCTTTCCTTCTCCTCCTCTGTCTTGGCCTCTCTTTCTCCTGCCCTTTCCTCTTTCATCTCTTCTTCCTCCTCCTCCTCCCTCCTTCCTTCTTTTCCCTCTTCCTTCCTTTCCCTCTCCACTCCTCTCCCTCCCTTTCCCTCTCTTGTTCTCCTTCATCCTTCCTTCCTTCCTTCCTTCCTCCTCTTCCCTTTTCCATCACGTCTCCCTCCTCTTCATAACCCTTCCCTTTCCCATTAACCTCCCTTCCTTATTCTCCCCATTCTTTCCTTCCCTACCTTCTCCCCTTTCACCTCCCCAGTCCTACCTCTCCCCTTCCCTACCCTTCTCTTCCTCCACCTTTCCTGCCTTCCTTTCCTCAACCCCTACCCTTTTTCCTTTCCCCTTCCCTTCCTACCTTCATCCCTCCAATTCTCTCATCAACACTTTCCTCCATTCTCTTCTCCTTTCCTTGTATCATATTCTTCCTTCCTATTTTCCCTCATTTTCATTTATCATTATTTTTAACTTTATATTCGTCTTCATTTGTTTTATTTACACTGCGATTATGTCTGTAGTGTTTCGTGCATATCCCAAGCTGTTTATATTTAAGTTACGAAAGGCCTCTCGTACTGAAGGGGTTAACAGAGCTGCGGTGGTGTACTTGGAGGTATCGTAACCTTATTTTCCTTGCAGCTTATTCTGCATTCAGTACCCCAGTTTCCTCCTGTATAATAATGAAATGGGAGGGGGACAGGGCTACACGGAGGCGATTTGTTTGTGGCCACCCCTTACGGGATTGAGGCATCCGGGAATAGATTGATAGATATAGATATTAATGATGCAGATTCTGTCAATGTTGATACGATATAATTAACGTACGGGACAAATTTTATGGTGTGCTATACAAAATAAATCGCTTAGGATGAGGTGTGACGAAGCTTCTCTGAAACTGAAAGAAAAATGGAAAATACAGGAATAGATTTTGAAAAGTTGAACACACTGATAAAGTTAATAAATTCTCTCTCTCTCTCTCTCTCTCTCTCTCTCTCTCTCTCTCTCTCTCTCTCTCTCTCTCTCTCTCTCTCTCTCTCTCTCTCTCTCCTCAATAGACCCCCCAAATAAAATCGTGATGTGCTAGCAAGAGTGAAATAAATCGCCGTGTAGAAGGAGTTAAGACCCTCTCCTTCTCCTTCTTCCTTGTTACCCACTTCCTCATTTTCTTTTCTTTCTTTTTTTCTTTTTTTTCCTTCCTTCCTTCCCTCCTTTCCTTCTCTCTTTCTCGTTCTTTCGTTTTGTCTTCCTTCCCTCCTTCCTCCCTCCCTCCCTCCCTCCCTCCCTCCCTTTCCTTTTTCTTTCTTCCCTCCTTCCTTCCCTCCTTCTTTCTTTGCTTCCTTCCTCCCTCCCTCCCTCCCTCCCTTTCCTTTTTCTTTCTTCCCTCCTTCCTTCCCTCCTTCTTTCTTTGCTTCCTTCCTCCCTTCCTTCCTTCCTTCCATCCCTCCTTCCTTCATTTCTCCCTTTCCTTCCATCTTTCCTTACTTCTTTCCTTCTTTCTTTCCTTATTTCCTATTTGATTAAAAACCTTTCCCCCCACCGCCCATATCACCCTCTCAACCCGCCCTAACCCCCGCCATCACCCCACCCGG
>NC_137006.1:41401740-41404240 GCF_032717465.1 Coenobita brevimanus | reverse complement strand
TGTTTACATCCCATTTACCCCACACCTGCTGATTTACACACCTGCCATGGGATACACCGTTTTAATTGATTACAACCCCACTTACCCCACACCTGTCTACTCACACTTGTCATAGAGCTCACCTCATATCTACACTCTCAGTTACCCCACACCTGCAATTACCCACACCTACAATTACCCACACCTACAATTACCCACGCCTGCAATTAACCACACCTGTATTTACCCACACCTGTAATTACCCACATCTGCAATTACCCACACCTGTAATTACCCTCACCTGTAGCTCTCAGACTCCAGTGACTCTCTCTCAGCTGAATATAATCGTCTGGGGGCAGTGTCAGTGGAGTACCAGAGTTATCCCAAGCATGAGAGGGTTGAGGTTGACGGTATTCAGACTCGGGCTCCTGTGACTCACAATCAGATGAAGAAAATCGTCAAGGTGAATATGAAGCTAGAGTTGTCTCGACCGTGAGGGTGTTAATATCCACATACGTATAACGGGGTATGGGTTGGTAAATTGGTGTGGCTCTCTCTCTCTCTCTCTCTCTCTCTCTCTCTCACACACACACACACACACACACACACACACACACACACACACACACACACACACGAGAATTCAAAGGCTTCCTCAATATGTCCAGAGGATAAGAGGGACATAAGTAACAATGTCAGGTCATAAAGGGAGGCTGTAGGAAGCAAGTGGAGAGAGAGAGAGAGAGAGAGAGAGAGTAAACCTATGAGACAGATTTTAGCCCTGAAGAATTAGATTGATCCACCATTAGCCATTTTTTAACCCAAAGATTTTTTCCCCATACTTCCTATTTCCAGACGATTTTCTTCAGCTCAGGAGGGGTTAGAGGCAGCCTTCATTAGACCTCTTAAAAATGAAACACGTATTTTTTTCCACGTAATATTATTTTTCCGGTCTCGAAGCGCTTTTGTTTGAAGTGGAGGGCGCACAGGCAGTCTTCATTTTTAACCCCTTTCCACACGAGATGGATTTAATGAGTGAAATATAATCCTCCCTCCTAAACCCTCCCCCTAAGAACAGAATAGAGCTAATGTAGAGCCTTTCCCAAGAGCTCTGTGTAAAACCAGTGTGCCATACCGAAAAGTAGAGCAAGATTTCCCTTAGTCTGTGTAAGTTGTTCCAGGATTTTGTGGGGAAGAATAACATGGCTTTCGCAAACAATATATTCAGTCATAACAAAGTACTAGAGTTTGTTCATCCAGGCAGCTCCACCTTCCAGTCATATGTGTGTGCCACCACGTGAAGGCACCTGGAATTCTGGGGCGAAGGTAAGGAGAGGTGAGGCAGTTCAAGCCAGTTGGAGTGTGGGCAGGGAAAAAGCTGGGAAACACACACAACACTCAAACAATTAACAGCGAGGCGCGGGCAAGTTAGTGGGTGGTGTGGGGAAAGAGAGAGAGAGGGAAGGAGGGGGAATGTGTGTGTGTGTGTGAGAGAGAGAGAGAGAGGGAGAGAGAGAGAGAGAGAGGGAAGGAGGGGGAATGTGTGTGTGTGTGTATGTGTGTGTGTGTGTGTGTGTGTGTGTGTGTGTGTGTGTGTGAGAGAGAGAGAGAGAGAGAGAGAAAGGTGGCCTTGTAGGTGGGTGGGTGGGTAGGTAATCTTTGGTAAGTAGGTAGGTAGGTAGGCAGGTAAGTTAGCAAGGGGTATATAGACGTGTTAATTCCCTGCGGACCTTTTCATTAACCTTCTCTGTCCCCTAAAAGAAAGAAGAAGACAAAGAAGAAGAAGAGGAGGAGGAGGAGGAGGAAGAGGAAGAAGGAGAAGAAGATGATGATGGTGATGATGGAAAATGACAAGAAAATAGTGAATGACAAGAACACATTTTTTTCCTCAATAAAATCCAAACTCAAAATACCTGTAAATTACCTTCCTTCATTACTGCCCTGTTTTATATGGCGGTCTTGCTTTATTAAGATCCAAACACATCATATTAAAGTTTCCCTCGTTTTACTGCTTATCATTTACGTACTTATGATTTGGTGTGGTGGTGGTGTGGTGGTTGTGGTGTTGTGGTGTTGTTGCTTCGTGTAAAACTGACGAGACATTAAGTACGATAATGTCATGTTTGTGTTTATATATCAATTTACCTTATCTATCTATTCATCTATCTATCTATCTATCTAGTTATTGGCACCACCAGACGCTCATATTCAGCTTCGGGAATAAGTTTGCAAGTGAAGGTGTTAAGGGATATATATTATTGTGAAATGTATTAAAACTGTTATATTATTATGCTTGTATAAAGAAAGAAAAAGAGAAAGAAAGGAAGAAAGAAGAAGAAGGAGGAGGAGGAGGAGGAGGAGAAGAAGGAAGAGAAGAACAAGAAGCAGAAGAAGAAGAAGAAAAAAAAGAAGAAGAAGGTTATAAAGTGTGGGAAATTATAATGCATTTCCCGTGGTGGTGGCCCAGTGGTAGGGTTGGGGACTGGTGACCAAAAGGACGTGAGGTCGACGGACGGCTGGG
>NC_137006.1:41379240-41394240 GCF_032717465.1 Coenobita brevimanus | reverse complement strand
ACTTGCTCGTTGGGTTTTGTTCAGTCGGTGATTCTCTCTGGCCTTCCGTTCTGTGCAGTCTGCTTCAGGACGGGCTGGAGTGTTGCTGGAGATTTGGGCTATAGATGAGATACGTGTGCAGGACTAATGGTGACTACAGGAAGTGCTGACAGGATGTCCTTTAGCGTTTCTTTTTGTTACGTAAGGGAGAGATAAAAGTGTCCCTTGTCTTGGGGTTGTTTAATGCTGCTTCGTCTCCTGCAGCACCTACCTCAGGAGCCAAGAAAATGTTGATGGAGAGCCAGGGGGAGCTTTTCTCTGCTGGAGCTTTGACCTGAGGGCCGTGTGAGCTGGACTGGGAGGCAACTTTAGCACTAGATGGTTGCGTTGGAGGGGCCTCAGGGGGTAGACTGGAGGGTTTCATTGAAGGGCAGGAGTCTTACTGATCCTGTGGGAGGTAGGGGTGGGAAGACAGTAGAGATAGACACCAAGGACGGTACTCTTATGCTGTTAAGAAGCATACTAACACCTCTCCCTTACCGATTCATTTCCGATTTTGCTCCATTACTATATTCTTGGGTGCCATGCAAAGATGTAGGAAGCAAGAAAGAAGGTATTAATTTCTAGCTTGAATAAATCGCTAAGGAAAAGGCGTTAGGGAGCTTCCTTACCCGGCGAGAATACGAACCCAAATCTCTCTGTTTTTGTTCCGCCTCCACATTGCATTTCCTGTTGACGAGGGGGGTGTCGATTCGTGTTGGCGTCCTTTTAGCGATTTAGCCGGGTGTGACTCATCTTGTATCCGGGTTCTTGCCGTGGAATGTCCGGTGTGAAGAGGTGTGTTTTCCCTTCCTCACCTGACGCCTCACTTTGTCTGGGTCTTTCCCCTTCCATTACTTTTAACGATGCAGTAAGGAATGCATTTTTGTGTGTGTGAAGGGAGGTAGCGACAGGCAATAGATAGAGTTACATTTTTATCTATCAATCTATTTATTTATCTATCTGTGTACGTTTTTGTTCAATCGATTAATGTACGAACGAAATTTTGTCTATATCCATTTATTTATTTATTAATTTATTTAGCTCTGTTTCCCTATGGCCTAATTTTCAAAGCGTACCTAGCCAGAATTTTTTGTCCCCCCCCCAAAAAAAAAAGGTAAGAAAAGGGTTAACGAAAGAATGAACACTGTTAGTACTTGTGTTTGTATCTCGAGTGTTAGAAGGGAATGTGCTCTCTCTCTCTCTCTCTCTCTCTCTCTCTCTCTCTCTAACGTGACAAAAGGGGTATATAAGAGGGGCGCCCATCCCTCCGACCCCCTCTCCATCCACCCCTCCTTTTTCTCCTTCCCCCTCTCTCCCCAACACGAAACTTAAGCATGCCACACCACACACAACACCTGTCTTCGTTGGGTGTATCTGCCCCGCCCTCCCCCACCGCCCACCACCCTTTTAGTCCTCCCCACCCTCCCCACCCCACCCTACACCCATTTCTTGCTGCCCTGTCATTTATATGCTCCTTACAGCTTACTTTCAGCGATTGTTTCCACACACTAATTTTTCCTTGGCGTATTCTCCTCCATACAGTCCTTCGTTAAACTACCCCTACACCTCCACACCACCGCACCACACCACACCACCACACCACACCGCCACACCACACCACACCACCTCACCTCCCACCCACTCACCCCCACCACCACCACCACCACCACCTCCTACCCACTCACCCCCACCACCACCACCACCACCACCACCTCCCACCCTCTCACCCCCACCACCATCACCACACCACACCACCACACCACCCCTCCAGCTCATGATACTAGTCTATAATTTTAATATTCTTGAAAAAAAGAAAAAAAGTTTATGACAAGGTAGCCCCAATTTTTCGACACCATCCTTTCATCAGATTAAATACTTTTGTCAAAATATATGTTAACTTATATAGTGTTAAGCTCTTCTATGACGGGTGGATATTTTTTTTTTTGATCTAAAGAAAATCGTCTGGAGGGTGCAAAAGCAAAATAAAATAATCGGACTGAAGGGGTTAATTGATTCACCCCGATGACGCGTTTCCTGAGAGAGAGAGAGAGGGAGGGAGAGAGAGGAGTCCATTCTAACATCAACAGTAGAGATAGATAGATAGGTAGATGGACAGATATATAGATATGTAGAGAGAGAGAGTGTGAGAGAGAGAGCGAGAGAGAGAGAGAGAGAGAGAGAGAGAGAGAGAGAAAGAGAGAGAGTTCCAAACATCAACAGTAGAGATAGGTAGATAGATAGATAGGTAAAGAGATAGATAGACAGATAGATAGATAGAAAGAGAGAGAGAGAGAGAGAGAGAGAGAGAGAGAGAGAGAGAGAGAGGAGTCCATTCTAACATCAACAGTAGAGATAGATAGATAGATAGATAGATAGATAGATAGACAGATAGATAGACAGATAGATAATGTTTTCTGAAATACGATACACACGGTACAGTATTTCAGTGATGATGTATTTCTAGTTGTTTTTGTTATTGTTGTTGTTGTGTTGACAGAAAGGCGGCTTGGATATGAGTGCTGTGTGTGTGTGTGTGTGTGTGTGTGTTTGTGTGTGTGTGTGTGTGTGTGTGTGTGTCTCAGTTATCTCCAGCTCTATGTATGTATGTGCAGAGTATGTATGTATTTGTGTTTTCGTGTCTATCTATCTGTTTGTCTCTCTGTCTATCTATCTATCTGTCTGTCTGTCTGTCTAAGCATAAAACGGGAAGAGAATGTCAATATTTATAATGCCATCCTTCACTTCCGTGGGGTAAACCTTGGACGAAAAAAGAAAAAATAAATAACATCAGTTTAAACACACATTCCTTTGTTCTCATATTCCGTACCTGAGAGAGAGAGAGAGAGAGAGAGAGACATGGCTTTACTGAATATGCGTGAATGTTAATAATAAAGTATAATAATAATAATAATCTCTCCATCCATTCATCATCCAATCCTATGTTTTACCATGAGAAGCGTAGGAGCCCGGGGCTAGACAAGTTGGTCCTGATATTTAAGATGAGAGTGACCAGCCTCACTCATCCCTGAGTGACATTACTTGAGCAATAAACCCCAACCCTCCCTTGGATATAAACCTTCACCGGCTCAATCCGACTGGAGTGCCGTAATTACCCACTAAACCACCAGGCGCCATAATTCGGTTATATGGTTACCACCCAGCGTAGTAAATGGTTTCCTGGTGAACAAGAAAACATTTGGCTTGTCATTCAGTGTAGAGTCACCCATACGCAGAAGGAAGAGGAAAGAATGAAGGAAAGAAAGACAGAAGAGGGAGTGTAAAGTCACCCGCAGGCAGAAGGACGAGGAAAGAATGAAGGAAAGAACGACAGAAGAGGAAGGAAAGAAAGAAGGAAGGAGGAAAGGAAAGGACAGACACCCGAGAGCAGCACTACATCGAGTGAATGGATGGTGAGCGTCCCCACCTACCACTAATAATAATAATAGTAGTAGTATTAATAATAATAATAATAATAATAATAATAATAATAATAATAATAATAATAATATAATAGCAAGAAGAAAATAGAATAAGAGCCTCAGGTTTCAGGGGCTGGGTAATTAAACTAAACAGACGATTTTTTAGATGATTTTTAAGGTCAGGAAAATCATAACACTTAAGCCATTTATTTGAAGATAAAACTAGACGATTTATTTATGCTTAGGAAATCGTAGTAGTGAAGTCTTAAAATTTACGGTAGAACTAGACGATTTTTTGAAGCTTTAGGAAATCGTCTTGACAACTGAGAACCGAAAAGAAAATATAAGATCATTGGGAGGAATGTTTAAGCTTGGAGTGTACCCTTTTCTTCCCTCCCTACCTCCCTTTTTCCCTCCCCTCCCTTCCCTCCCTCCCTCCCTTAGTGTCTCCCTTCCTCCACTACATCCTACTCCTCTCTCCCTCCTTTCCTTCCTCAAATCATGCCCCTTCCTTCCACCTTCCTCCTCACCCCTCCTTCCCTATTTCTTCCTTCCTGTTAACTCCTTCTCCTTTCTCCCCCCCCCTACCCCTCCATTCATCTTCTCCCTCATCCCTGGTCTCTCCTTCTTCCCCTTCTTCTTCCTCCTCCTCCCTCCCCTTCTCCCTTCCTTCCCCCGCACCCAACCTTCCTCCCTACCTCCCTTCTCCCCTCTCCCATCACCCTACCCCCATCTTACCACCCCTCTATAACTCTCACCCTCCCTGTACTCCTCTCCCCATCCCTTCTTTCCTCTTACCTTCCTCTCAGTAACCCACGCCTCTCTCTCCCTCCTTTCCTCCCTACCTTCCTTCTGGTACATCTTTCCTCCTCTTCTTCCTCTTCCTCCTTTCCTCCCTCGTATCCCTGGCCTCCTCTTCCTCCTCCTCCTCCTCCTCCAGCCTCTCTCCAGTACCCCTCTCATCCCCTCCCCATTCTTCTTTTCCTCCATTTCCTTTCCTCCCTCCCTCCCCCCTCTCCCCGACACGAGGGAGGGGCCAGGAAGCTAGTGACAGTGTGTTGAAAGATTGGGTTAGGAAGTTTCTCTCTCTCTCTCTCTCTCTCTCTCCTCACTTCCTCATTCTATTCCTTCTCTCCCGTTCTGCCTCCCCTCCTTTCCCCCTTGCACTTCCCCTTCCATTTCCTTCCCCCTTTCTCTCTCCCTCCCTCTCTTTATTTCTCCTACACCCTTCCCTCTCAAGAACTTATCTCCCCACTTCTTCACCCTTCCGCCTTCCCCTCCATCTCCTCCCCTCACTTCCCCTCCACCTTCTCCCCTCACTTCCCTACCATCCCTCTCTCCCCCTCCACTTCAATTCCTCCTCTCCTTCCCTCCCCTTCCCTTCCCTACATAACGTCTCTGCTTTATTATCCTCCCTTCCTCCCTCTTTCCCTCTCCCTCGGGCAGGTCTTCTCATTTCCCCTCACTTCCTTCTTCCCCCCACATCCCTCCTCACCCCTTCCCCCCCTCAACCCTATCACATCTCTCTTCATTCTTTCCCCCTCCTCCTCCTCCTCCACCATCGTTCCTCTTCTTCACACCTCCCATTACTTCCCCTCTTCCCTCTCTCTTCCCTCACCTCCTCTCACATTGTCTTCACCTCTTCCTTCATCCCCTCCTTCCTTTCTCTCTCCCCTCCTCTCCCCTTTCCCCCCTCCACCAATCACACTCTCTCATCACACCACACCATGTCATTCCATACCATACCACACTCAACCGCTAAAAAATGTATCACACCACACCACACCACACCACACCACACAACAATTCACCACACTACACCACTCCATACCACACCACACCGCGTCACACCACACACACTTCAAACCACCCAACCTAACCCAACCCTACCCCACACCACCGCAGCCCACCTAAGCTCACCCTACCTCACACCACCCCACCGCACCCCACACCCCTCCACACCACCCCCACCCCACACCACACAGTAGCTATTTTACTTCACCCTCTCATCAGTAATTATATTCTAGTGTAACTTATCGCAGTTTAACAGAGTGCATACCTCATCGCTCACTCCTCAGGCTTATTATTACACACTGCTGTTTGGCTGTAATTGCTGCTTGCATTGTTAGGTGTGTAATTTCTTCCTAAAACAGTGGTTCTCAACTGGTGGTCCATGAACCACTGGTGGTCCGTGTTGACTTTCTGGGTGGTCCACAGGACGTTCACTATATTTGGTAATAAACTGGAGATTGGTGCATATATTTTTAAATTTATTGAAATTTCAGTACGAAAAATATTATCAAAGTAAATAATTGGCCATTCATTTTATTGTATTATTCCTATTGATTATTTCAGTATGATTGGTACTTACCCAGATCTGTCAACACATGCAGTCAGATGTCTTCTGCCGTTTGCATCAACTTCCATGTGTGAGGCAGATATTCATGTTTGTTGCACATTAAGTCCAAACAGAGGAATCGGCTTGCAGTGGAAAGCGATATTCATTGTGCATTACCAAGTACCACTCCTAACACTGAAAAGCTTGTCAGTGAGAAGAGAATCCAAAAGTCTGGCTGCAAAGAAAAATGTTAGTTGTATACTCCTATATAATTTCAAAATTCTGTTTGTTAGAAGTAAATTTCACAGCAAAATATTAGAGAAGTATTCATGTATTGCCTGGAAATTGTTTGGAGGAAATATATTTCAGACCAAAATGTCAGCTGTCTACTATTTTATATCATTTCTCGAAATTCTGTTTGTAAGAAATATATTTCTAACCAAAATGTTTGTTGTCTATGCTTTATTTATCATTACTCAAAAATGAAATGGTCTATCTATCTATCTATCTATAGCCCGACGCCCTAATCCCGCAAAGGGTGGCCGCAGACAAAACGCCTCCAAGTCACTCTGTCACCCACCATTTGACTCCCTCCCCCCAACTCACCCCCTCCCTCATATACCTCTCAACTCCATCCCTCCACCTCATCCTCGGTCTACCCCTCCCTCTCCCTCCCTCCACCTCACCTACATACACCCTCTTAGTCAGTCTTTCATTCTCCATCCTCTCCACATGTCCAAACCACCTCAGTGTATTTCTCCTAATCTTTTCAACCACATCCACATCTACCCCACAACGTTCCTTCACTTCTTCATTCGTCAACCTGTCCCTCCATGTCACTCCACATGCTCCTCTTAAGTAACTCATTTCCACTGCTCTCACTCTTGACTTGTTCCCCTCTTGCAAGGTCCACGCCTCGCTTCCATACGTCAGGGTAGGGATCACAATACCATCATGCAGTGACTTCTTAACTTCCATACTCACCTCCCTATTTCTCATCACTGCTTTCAGTGTGCCAACAACCTTCCTTCCCTGCTGTACCCTTTCACGTACTTCATCCCCCAAAGTTCCATCCTTACTCATCACACTACCCAAGTACTTGAATGCACTCACATTCTCCATATCCTCACCATCCAACCTCACTGCACACTCTGTGACTTCATTCCTCTCAAACACCATAACTTTACTTTTGTTTACATTAACTTTCAGCTTCCTCCTCCTACACACTGTCCCAAATTCATTCACCAAACCTTGCAACTCCCATTCATCTTCACTCAACAATACTGTATCATCAGCAAACAGCAACACCGGAAGCTTCCAAATCTCACCCTCATTCATTAAGGCCACCCCCACATCCACTGCCCTACCTTGTACCTCCTTTACGACCCCATCCATATATATATTAAACAGCCAAGGAGACATTACACACCCCTGTTTCAGTCCCACATTGAGATCAAAGAACTCACTCAGCTCACCATCCACTCCACCGTAGCCCTAGCTCCCTCGTACATACTCTTCACAGCACTCAACAATTTCCCCTCCACTCCATATATTCTTAATACCTTCCACATACCTTTCCTATCTATTCTGTCATAAGCTTTCTCCAAGTCCATGAAGGCAGCGTACACTTTCCTTCCCTTCTCTAGATACTTCTCCACTAAACATCTTAGAACAAATATCTGATCTACACACCCTTTTCCCTTCCTAAATCCCCCTTGTTCTTCTCCAACTAGCTCCTCTGTCATATGCCCAACCCTATCAATGAGTATTCTACCATATATTTTACCAGTCACACTAAGAAGGCAAATACCCCTATGGTTACCACATACTTCTCCCCTTTTCCTTTGTACAGAGGAACAATTATACCTGATTTCCAGTCCTCTGGAATCCTTCCTCTTCCCAAGCCAATCTACACAACTTCCATATCCACTCCACAACAATCTCACCCCCATACCTAAGCATTTCACCACACACTCCATCAATTCCTGGGGCCTTTCCCAGCTTAATCTTCTTCATCGCTTCCACTACTTCCGACCTACTGATCTCTTCCTCCCTCCTCTCATCTCTTCTTCTCCCAGCCATTCCCCAACCACTTATACTCACACTGCTCTCACTCTCTACATTCAACAAATCCTCAGAGTGCTCCTTCCATCTCCTTAGTTTCTCTCTCTTCTCCACCAACAATCTATTATTCCTATCTTTCACTCCCCTACTATTCCCCTTTCACACTGCATTACTTTCTTTACCTCCTTCCAAAACAATTTCTTACTCTCCCTCCATTTCTCACTCAGATTCCTCCCAAACTCTTCATCCACTTTCTTCTTACTCTCCTTCACCAGTCTCTTAACCTCCCTTCTCCTGCTCACATATACTTCTCTCTTCTCTCATCTTCTCCCCTACCTCTACTCGCCAACCATTCACCATATGCCTTCTTCTTTTGTTCCACAGCTCGTTTTACCTCATCATTCCACCATGCTGTCCCTTGCACACCCTTGCATCTCCTCCTCACTCCACAAACCGCCTCACACGCTGTGCTTATCTCTTCCGTGAATATCTTACATACGTCTTCCACCCCTTCCATCTGCTCTAGCTCATACCTTCCCAATCTTTCTTCCACTATGCTCTTATACTCTGTCCTCTTCTCACTATCTTGCAATTTCTCCACTCTTCTCACAGGAGCTGCTTCCTCCTGTCTTCCTTCGTCTCCTCAACCACTTTCTTTGCAGCTCTACCTTGGCCATCACTAAGTGATGGTCCGAGACTCCATTCCCCCACCCTCTCCACACCCTTGCATCCAACACTTGTCTTCTCATTCGCTCATCCACACACACGTAGTCTATCATTGCCTTTCGTTCAACAAGTTCACCATCCATCCTCCTCATTGCTCTCCATGTATACCGGTGGATCATCTTATGACGAAAGTAGGTGTTGGCTATTGCCAACCCCTTACCAGCACAGATGTCCACCAAAGCACTACCATTCCCATCTACTTCCGCTGGCACACCCCACTGACCAACCACGATATATTTTTTTTAAATTGGGCTGGTGGTCCATGGCCTGACACGAGTTGAGAACCACTGGCCTAAAACATGAGAGAGAGAGAGAGAGAGAGAGAGAGAGAGAGAGAGAGAGAGAGAGAGAGAGAGAGAGAGAGAGAGCATGAATAAACAGCACAAACCCAGGCGTGTGGAGCCAACATTAGGTTACCTTTGCGTGAGAGAGAGAGAGAGAGAGAGAGAGAGAGAGAGAGAAAGAGTTTATGTCTGTCAGTATGGTTAGCGAGAGAAAATGTGTGTGTGTGTGTGTGTGTGTGTGTGTGTGTGTGTGTGTGTGTGTGTGTGTGTGTGTGTGTGTGTGTATAAAGGTTCATATTCAGGTGGCATAGTATACGACGTTAGCACCTTTTCCTTAGCGATTTATTTTACATATCACACCTTAACATCAGTAACAAACAAGAAGATACTTAGATGTGTAGAATGAGTCGCAAGGGAAAGGGTGCTAAGGAAAAATGCGAGAGGCAGGCGAGGGTTGTGTTAATTTACATACTTAGGCAGCGTGTGGGTGGCTCAAATGAGTGGTGTGGTGGTGTGGTGTGGTGTGGTGATGTAGTGGGTACGGTGAGGTTGGGTGGAGTGTGGTGAGGTGGAGTGCGGTCGTGTGCTGGTGTGGTGTGATGGTGTGGTGGGGTAGGGTGAGGTTGGGTGGAGTGTGGTGAGGTGGGGTGGGGTGGTGTGTGGTGTGGTGAGGTAGTGTGAAGTGGTGTGGTGTGACAGGGTACAGTGTGGCGACAGACGGTGGTGTGGAATGACAAAAAGTGGTGTAAAGGTGTGTGGTATAATGACTGGTGTGGAGTGGTATGGAGAGAGGTGATGTGGTGTTGTATGGTGTGGGATAGGTCGGAATGGTGATGTGGTGTGATGGAGTGATGTGGGCAGGATTGGTGGTGGTGTGTTGTGGTGTTGTATGGTATGGTGAGTGGTGTGGAGTGGTATGAAGTAAGGTGATGTGGTATGGTGCAGTGGTATGAAATGAGGTGATATGGTGTTGTATGGTGTGGGTGGGATTGGTGGTGTGGAGTGGTATGAAGTGAGGTAGTATGGTGCTGTATGCTATAGTGAGTGGTGTGATTGGGATTGGGGTGTGGTGTGGTGTTGCGTGGTATGGCGGAGTAGTGTGGATGGTACTGATATGGTGTGGTGTGGTGTGGTGTGGTGTAGATGGGAATAGTGGTGTGGTGTGTGGTGTAGTGGGGTGGGTGAGGGTGAGGGTGTGGTGTGGTGTTCTAGGGTATAGTGGAGGTATGTGGAGTGGTATGTAGAGGCAGTATGGTGTTGTATGGTGTGTGGAGTGGTGTGGGTGTGTGTGGTGGAGGGGTGGAATGTGTGTGGAGGTGTTTTCTTGTGGAGTGCCTAAGGCGGTGGAGGAGGTGGGTTGAATAGAACGCGTGTCTATGGAGAGGGGGGGTGGAGGGAGGGAGGAAACGAGGGAGAGAAAGAAGAGGGAGGCAGAGAGAGAGATGAAAGGGAGAAGAGGAAGGAGGGACGGGGAAGGAAGGAAGGAGGGGGAAGGGGGAGGGGAGAGGGAGAAAGAGGGAAAGAGAGGAGGAAGTGAGGGAGGAAGAGAGAGTGATGGAGAGAGAGATGGAGAGAATAAGAGAGAAAGAGGAAGGGAGAGGGAGAGAGAAAGGACGGGAAGGAAGAGGGAAAGAGGAAGGTAGAGAAGGGTGGAGAGAGAAGGGAGAAGAGGAAGGAGAGAAAGAGTATAGAATGAGAGGAAGGAAGGGGAAGGGAAGAAAGAGGAGAAGAAAGGAGAGAGGAGAAAGGGAAAGTCGAAGAGAGAGAGAGAGAGAGAGAGAGAGAGGGGGGGGGGGGGAAGGTGCGTCTGACAGGGGCAAGGAGGGGAGTGTATGGGTTTCTATGGCATGTGAGAGAGAGAGAGAGAGAGAGAGGGGGGGGGAGAGAGAGAGAGATGGGGGGGATGGCCATGTATATTATTAAATCCACTTTGTAGGCAAGCTAAGTGGTAGGCTGGGTGTGAGTTGTATTCTCTCTCTCTCTCTCTCTCTCTCCAGCACTTCTTCGTGACTTATCTCCTCATTTAGCACACTCATATCCAAAATAACTGTAAAATTAGCAGTTTTTGTTAATAATAAGCCTCAATAATAATAATAATAATAATAATAATAATAAAGAAGAGGAGAAATAACAGATAATAATGTAAAATAGAGATAGTAAGATAGAAGAAAGATAGCATTAAAGAGAGAGAGAGAAATATAAGTGCTAGATAGCCACCTTGTACACATTTTAACCCCCTAACACCTCTTCCTTAGCGATTTATTTTTGGGGTGGTAAATATCCTTCTGTACTTTATGTATGGGAGCAGGGCAGTGAAATGGCAGGGGACAGGGCGACATGGAGGCGATTTGTTTGTGGCCACCCCGTACGGGATTAAGGCGTCTGGCAATAGATAGACTTTATTGATGCAGGGTAGGGCGATAGTGGAAGGGTTTATGTAACACAGAAGACAGTAAGGTATAATGAACAAACTAAATCGCTTAGAAAAAGGTGTTTGGGAGCTTCCTAACCCCTTCAGTACGAAGATGATGATGAGAGGGCTGCTTTGTTTGTTTGTTTGTATGTTTGTTAGTATTGGCCTTG
Organism: Coenobita brevimanus; assembly: GCF_032717465.1. NCBI lineage: Eukaryota > Metazoa > Arthropoda > Malacostraca > Decapoda > Coenobitidae > Coenobita > Coenobita brevimanus. The sequence continues at coordinate 41,382,805 of NC_137006.1, read as the reverse complement.
TAGTAGTAGTAGTAGTGATTGTAGTAGTAATAGCAGTAATAGTGTTAGTAGTAGTAGTAGTAGCAGTAGTGGTGGTAGTAGTAGCAGTAGTAGTAGTTGTGTGGTAGTAGCAGTAATAGGAGTAGTAGTGGCAGTAGTAGTAGTAATAGTAGTAATAGTAATAGTAGTAATAGTGACTGTTGTACTAATAGCAGAAATAGTAGTAGTAGTACCAGCAGTAGTAGTAGTGGTAGTTGTTGTTGTTGTTGTTGTTTATGGAAATGATGGAATAATATACGACTGATAATGAAGACAGACAGACATATATTTGAATATTGTGATTAATTTCCCTTTTTTTAACCTTCGAATTTATAAACTATTAAATTTTCGAGTTAGATGACCTACTCTAACTTTTTTTTATTCAGACGATTTTTGGGGGGACTGGGATTTTGGGATGGATTTTTTGGGACTGGAGGGGTTAGATACAGCCTTCATGGGCGCCTAGGAGATGAAATGCGGTTCTTAAGGTGAATAATAAAACACGAAGAATTAAGGAAAGAAAAGGAAAAACAAGCCTAAGTCGGAAGCAATATCGTAATGGGAGAAAAACAGATTAAAAATATATGTGGAAAAATAGGCTTGTAATTCGGGAAAAGCAAAAGGAAAAAAGGTATATAAGAAAAAGGGTTCAAATAATTTCAAAATAATGTTTCCCGCCCAGCCAGGACAGTGTTGCCAAGGCCTCTCTACAGTGTTGCCAGGTCACGTAGCATCACCCTACCTCTCCCCCTCTCCCTCTGCTTTTTCTCTCCATCCCTCCCTTTTTTCTCTCCCCCTCTTCCTCTCCCATCCTTCTCATTCCTCTGTATTCTTCCCCCCATCTTTCCTCCCCTCTTCTGAACCCCTCTCTTCCTCTTTATCTCTCCTTTTCTCCTCCTCCTCCTCCTCCTCCTCCTCCTCTTCTTTCTCTTTTCCCTCCCTTATATTCTCTGTTTTTTCCTTCACCCTCCTTTCTCCCCCCCCCACCCTCTTCCCTCCTCCCCTCTCCACCTCCTGAATTCTCCGTTTTTCTCCCTCTCATCCCCTCCCCCCCTCACTCTTGACCTCCCCCCTCCCTCTCTCTCCAGCCCCTTCCTTTGCACCCCCCCCTCCACACCTCTCCTCTTCACATTATCCCTCCCTTCTCCCTCTCTCTCCCCTGTCCCCCCTTTCTCTCTCCCTACGTCCTCCCTCCCTCTTTCCTCTCTCCCCCTTCCCGTCTCTCCTGCCTCCCCTTCCCCCTCCCTCCCCTTCTTCCCCCCCGCAATCACCCCCCTACCCTCCCTCACCCCAGTTTCCTTCTTTCCATCAAAATTACAGTAATTTATGCTCCCCAAACGGTTATATCTCCCCACACCTTCATACCCATACCGTCAGGGGTGATGGGGTGACGATGGGGTGATGGGGGAGATGTTGATTTACTATTATTATTATTATTTTTATTATTATCATTTTATTATTATTATTATTAAAATATAAGTGGTAGGTGGGGGCGCTCACCATCCACTCACTCGATGTAGTGCTGCTTTGGGTGTCTGCCCTTTCCCCTCTTCCATCCTTCCTCTTCTGTCTTTCTTTCCTTCATTCTTTCCTCTCTTCTGCCTACGGGTGACTTTACACTCCCTCTTCTGTCTTTCTTTCTTTCATTCTTTCCACTTCCTTCTGCCTGTGGGTGACTCTACACTGAGGGACAAGCCAAATGGTTTCCTGTACACCAGGAAACCATTTACTACGCTGGATGGTAACCATATAACCAAATTATGGCGTCTGGTGGTTTAGTGGGTAATTAAGGCGCTCCAATCGGATTGAGCCGGTGAAGGTTTATATCCAAGGGATGGTTGGGGTTTATTGCTCACGTAATGCCACTCAGGGATGAGCGAGGCTGGTCACTCTCATCTTAAATGTCGGGACCAACATGCCTAGACCCGGGCTCCTACGCTCCTTATGGGGCGATATAGGATTGGTCGATGGATGGATGGATTATACTACTACTACTACTACTACATTTACTACCACTACTATTACTACTACTAATACTACTATTATTATTACTACTACTACTACTGTACTACTACTATTACTACTACTACTGTTACTACTATCACTACTACTACTACTACTACTACTACTACTATCACTACTACTACTACTATCACTACTACTACTACTACTACTACTGTACTACTACTATTACTACTACTACTGTTACTACTATCACTACTACTACTACTACTACTACTACTATCACTACTACTACTACTACTACTACTACCACTACTACTTTTTGTTCACATAATCACCTCCATCCACTGGGGAATTATATAGTGAAGATCCACCATTTGGAGTTGTAATGTGAAGGGCAACACTGACCCTCATATTACACCCCGTTGGCATTACTATATTACTTTATTTTGTATTTATTGATGTTACAGCGAAAATAAAGACATAAAGCTATTGGAGTGGCTGGTCTGTGCCACTCTCGACCACTGCATCTTCGAAATCCATACCCGCCAGAGAGACAGGCCTGAGGGAGAAGGACAGTGCATATCTCTTCCAGGCCTTTGATTCTTTCTTTTTTTTCCTTTTTTTTTTCGAGTAGTAGTGGTAGTAGTAGTAGTAGTGGTAGTAGTAGTAGTAGTGAAAGTAATATTATTGTTGTTTTTGTTCATCATCATCATCATCATCGAGAGAGAGAGAGAGACAGACAGACAGAGAGAGAGACAGACAGACAGACAGACAGATAGACAGACAACAGACAGACGGACAGCGAGGCGGAGAAAGAGAGAGAGAGAGAGAGAGAGAGAGAGAGAGAGACAGACAGACAGACAGACAGACAAACAGACAGACAGACAGACAACAAACAGACGGACAGCGAGACGGAGAGAGAGAGAGAGAGACAGACAGACAGACAACAGACAGATGGAGAGTGAGAGAGAGAGAGAGAGAGAGGGAGAGAGAGAGAGACAGACAGACAGACAGATAGACAGACAACAGACAGACGGACAGCGAGACGGAGAGAGAGAGAGAGAGAGAGATGACAGCAGCGAAACACATGCCTTGAACTGTTATTATAGTCTCCCTATGAAACAAAGAAAACGGGCATCGATCAATATACAGATAGATACATAAAGCGATAGATAGATAATAGAGAGGCAGATAGATAGACAGAAGCGATAGAGAGAGAGAGAGAGAGGGAGAGAGAGGAAAAACAATATTGGACAGACTGACGAAAGAGAGGCTTAGAAATGTTTTAGTTGACGGATTTATGGGTGAACTACGGGATTGGGCACGTGGCGATAGACAGATACATAGACAGATAGATAGATAGATAGATAGATAGTCATAAAACTGCCATCTCTCCATCTTGACTTTTGAGGTACAGGAAGAGATGAACACAGTGATGCTAGTCACGAAGAAGTGCCGTGGAAAGGATGTAGAGCCGCAGCTGTGTCTTGTCCTACATGAAATAAGCTGAAAAAGAACGAAAATCTGGGCCAAGTTACAGTGAGAGGATTATAGTTGAATCTCTCTCTCTCTCTCTCTCTCT